>NC_087222.1:31493789-31499503 GCF_015104395.2 Macrobrachium nipponense
ACGTGACCTCGTTGTGATTATGGGACGGTGGTTCGTTTCCCGCTACTGGACTTCATAACTTCTTCATATTTCTTGCAACTGGATCTTAAGGCTTTGTAGTGCAAAATAATTGAGAAATTAAGAGCGCATTGCGGATATCACAGTTCGTTTGTATCTGGTAAAAAGTGACCAGCAGACTCTCTCTCTCTCTCTCTCTCTCTCTCTAGGAACTAAAATGAAGCAGTAATAAATACTAATTGACTTTGTATAAAAGTACAAAAACAGCCAAAACTGGCATAACTTTAAAATTCATATTGACTAGAGGTAAAACTATACGATAAGTAAAACGAATGACAGTTACATAATGGAACATAAAAACGAACAAGGGGTGATCCGACCTCCAGCTTACTCGGGGCACATGCTTTATTCTACGGTCAAGTAAAGCGTTGTTTCACCAACGAAAATTTAAATAAATAAGCTATATTTTATTAGAAATAATTCTTATGTACTGTTTAACATGCATATGATTTCTGTTCTGCATTTTCATTCTAATAAATAACTAGTAAATATCCTACGCTAAAATTGCTGTATCTTTAACTCAACGGGAAATACCTTTTTCAGACATTTTTAGGCTCCTCCATAGACCTTTCCTACCCCCCAACAAGAAAAACAACAGCAACATCAACAAAGTATTTTGTAGGTTTACTCCCCGAGTGAGCAAAAATTGAATAATTAATAAATCAAAACTGACAAAAACGCAAGACCTTAGAAAGAAGAAAGTATAAACTAAAAAGAACTCATCAATATAAAAAAAAACTACTTAAAATAATGATAATTATCAAGAGTGAAAATAGAAGAATGAAGAACTTACTGGTTGCTAATATGGCTTGATATCTGCGCGTCACCTCCTCCAAGCGCTAGTACTAAACATGGCCGAAGCTCCCTGGGACGCCGTGTTTAGTACTAGCCCCTTGGGGATAAAAGGTATCGTTTGTTAATATAATTTGTCGACCACACAATATAGAAATGGTTGTATAGAATACTTTGATCGCCGAGGGACTAGTACTAAACACGGCGTCCCATGGAGCTTCTGCCGTGTTTAGTACTATCACCTCGAAGTAGTTGACGCTTATACTCTGTTTTTTTTCACCTGTCCACCCGCCTGTGGTGTTTGCGTATGGTAACACTGCGTCCTGGGCTTTACATAGTTACGCTATGTTTAAGTTTTAGGTCAATGAAAGGATATCTGGGTGTACATTTGCAACTGAAAAGTGTTTTAATAATTTACACTATGCGAATTACACCGTTAACCCTTAAACGCCGAAGCGGTAAAAAAAAAAAAATGTCTCCTGTGTGCCGGAGGTGTTTCAGAGTGAGCGCGGAAGCGGAAAAAATATTTTTTTCAAAAAATATTTTTTTCAAAAAATCACAGCGCGCTTAGTTTTCAAGATTAAGAGTTCATTTTTGGCTCCTTTTTTTTCATTGGCTGAAGTTTAGTATGCAACCATCAGAAAGGAAAAAAATTATCATTATCATATATAAATAATGCGATATATGATAGCGCAAAAACGAAATTTCATATATAATTGTATTCAAATCGCGCTGTGCGCAAAACGGTTAAAGGTAACAAGTTACATTTTTTTCGTTGTAATGTACACTAAATTGCGATCATTTTGGTATATAACACATTGTAAAACGATAAAAGCAACACAGAGAAAATATTATCACAAAATAATGCATGAATTCGTAACGCGCGGACGTAAACAAATATTTTTTTCAAAAATTCACCATAAATCTAAATATTGTCCTAGAGACTTCCAATTTCTTTCAGAATGAAGACAAATGATTGAATATTACTATACTGTACGAATATTAGCTTACAAATGCAGTTTTCGACCATATCTGACGAGTTGAAGTTGACCGAATGTCGAATTTTTTTATATATATTTTTTTATATGCAATTATTTCGGAAATAAGAAAAGCTACAACTTTCAAATATTTTTCGTATTATTCTACATGAAATTGCGCACATTTTCATATATAAACCTCTATGAAATGCCTAATATGAAACGGAGCAAATATTCCGAGAATGGGACGTACACATTTCGGAGATTTGTGGCGGAGAATCCGCGCGCGGAGGGAAGGATTTTTTTTTTAAATTCACCATAAATTTAAATATTGTGCTAGAGACTTCGAATTTGTTTTCAAGATGAAGATAAATGAACTGATATTACTAGACTGTAAGAGTTTTAGCTTACAATTGCGTTTTTTCGACCATTTCGGTAGGGTCAAAGTTGACCGCGAAAGTGGTTTTTTTTCTATTTTATCGTGATTTATATGCAAATATTTCAAAAATGAGAAAGCTACAACCTTCAATTATTTTTTGTTGTATTCTACATGAGATTGCGCACGTTTTCATAAATAAAAACTTTATGTAACGGCTAATTTAAAATGGTGCAAACATTACCACAATCGCACGTATGATTTTTTCGGAAGAGTTACCGCGCGGACGTAAAGAAAATGTTATTTTTTTCATAAATTCACCATAAATCGAAATATTGTGCTAGAGACTTCCAATTTGTTGCAAAATGAAGGTAAATGCTTGAATATTACTAGAATATAAGCGTTTTAGCTTACAATTGCGTTTTTTGACCATTTCGGAAGAGTCAAAGTTGACCGAAGGTTGAAAATTTGTCACTTATCATTTTTTATATGAACATATTTCAAAATTGATAAAAGCTACAACCATGGGTTGTTTTTAGTTGTATTGTGCATGAAATTGCGCACATTTTCATATATAAAACTTTATGTAACGGCTAATTTAAAATGGTGCAAACATTACCACAATCGCATGTATGATTTTTTTCGGAAGAGTTACCGCGCGGACGTAAGGAAAAAGTTTTTTCATAAATTCACCATAAATCGAAATATTGTGCTAGAGACTTCCAATTAGTTGCAAAATTAAGGTAAATGATTGAATATTACTAAAATATAATAGTTTTAGCTTACAATTGCGTTTTTTGACCATTTCGGTAGAGTCAAAGTTGACCGAAGGTTGAAATTTTGGCACTTATCGTTATTTATATGAAAATATCTCAAAACTGATAAAAGCTACAATCATGAGTATGTTTTTGTTGTATTCTACATAAAAATGCGCACATTTTCATATATAATACTCCATGTAAAGGCTAATTTAAAATGGTAAAAAAATTATGTCAAATATGACTCAATAATTTCCGAGGTGGTCCATGAACTTTTTTAGTGCCGCAAGAAAGAAATTCGCACTTGCGCGACTGCGTAACGATTGTAAACAAAACAACACCTTGATCCGTGAACTCCCAGCATCCCCCAAGGCGCGTGATTCAAAAGTTTTCGGCTGGTAGGCCTATAAGTATTTTTCCTTTTTCCGCGAATTTTTAAAAAAAAAAAACTTTTGTATGTCGACGTAAAATACGTCCAGTCGGCACCCGAGAGACAAAAAATGTCGACGTAAAATATGTCCAGTCGGCGTTTAAGGGTTAATATTCGAAATAGGATATTGTTATAACTGTTTAAAAAGCCCAGCACTCAGTGTTATCATACGCAAACACCACAGGCGGGTGGACAGATTGAAAAAAACCGAGTATAGGTAACAAGCTTAAGTAGCATCGCTTACTCTTCATGTCTGTAGTTAAATATCTGGGAGAGCCAAGAGTAAGACTGGGGGCGGATGAGTGGTTTTCAAAAACTCTGCAAAATGTCCAGTTTGACTTGAGTGAGGGAGATAAACTGTTTAATATGGCGGGACTCGATAACCGAAAGGGAATGTCCAAGTTTTGTGTTTGGCCATGGACTTGGAAACAACTGTAGTCTATGAGATGGTGACAGGATATAGCATGGCATGGAGTCTGATGGCACTATTCTCTCTTCTGCCCAAGGGTATCCACCTGTATGTTGGCTGAGAACTTACGTAGGCGCATCCCACTGAAGTCCCGGAATTACACTTAGGGCAAGCGAACTTGTAAACTATAGAGGCGTTCATCAAGAACGGGAAAGTGTCTGTGTAGCGAAAAAGTACTCCTACTGTCTGAGGATTACCAAAAGTATTATTATTATTATTCAGTAGATGAAACCTATTCACATGGAACAACCCCACCAAAGAGGCCACTGACTTGAAATTAAAGCTTCGAAAAAAGTCTACCTTAGTTTAACCAGAACACTGAACTGATTAAGAGCTCTCCTATAGAGGGCTGGCCCGAAGGATTAGATATTCCTACTTGGCTAGGAACCAATTGGTCACCTAGCAACGGGACCTACAGCTTACTGTGGGATCCGAACGACAGTACATCGAGAAATGAATTTCTACCTCCAGAAATAAATTCCTGTGGTTCCTCGTTGGCCGAGCCGAGGATCGAACTTCGGACCACCGGATAGGTAGAGCAACATACATATAGTTCTAGAGTTAGAAATTCTTTACTAATTCTATGAAATAACTTCAAGCGATGACAATTATTCCAGAGATGCGTCGCTAAAAACCAGACCAGCTGGTAAAGTGGTTAGTGTCGTGGTATGTCACTCAGATGTAGCAGGGGGTTTGCGTCTCCCACTAGACGGTGAAAAATCACTGGCTCCGTATCATGATCAGTTACTGATGCATCGTGCATCCTGCAGCGGAAGGTTGAAACCCACATTCTTTGGAAGCTTGAATTTCTAGTTCCGTGAGAATAGGTTTCATCTACTGAAATAATAACAAATAATAATTCTACGTGAAAGTTATTCCAGTTAGAGCAAAGGGAGTAGGTTGTAGTTGTACATTTAACTAGTCAGTCATTATATCCTATGGTAGATTCACATCAACCGTGCATATCTTGATGTCTAGGCCAGTCCCCTTACGACGCTCCTGATTGGCTGTTGATAAGCCAATGACAGGGCTGGAAACTCTCAGTCTCCCTCGAGAGCTTACATCGGTAGGATCTATGTTACACCTCAGGAGAAGTGGAACATACATCCTGCCTATGTGAACTCTCTTGAGAGACTGTGAGAGTTTCCAGCCCCGTGAGTGGCTTATCAACAGCCAATCAGGAGCGTCGCAAGGGACTGGCCTAGATATCGGATGCACGGTTGATGTGAATCTAATATAGTACTGTTCCTCTCTGACGATGGGAAACTCTATAAATTCCCAAAAGCTCAAATGTAAAATATAGAGGTTTGTAGTCGCCATTTGTGTAACCTTGAAGTTCGTTATGTCATAATACCTTCGGTCAATTTATCAGAGCCCTATTTATCTATTATTTACTTATTAATTTATTTTTACCTTTTTTAATAAGTGGGATCTATTCTTTCTGTATTTTCCTTGTTCTTAATTCTTCCTGATGAACACTATAATATTCTTTCTAAGCTTCAATTTCTATAATGGCCCCTTTGGTGGTGGGCTTCTTCCATATGGATAGGGTTCATCTACTGAATATATAGTTAAAAATAATAATATAATAATAATGATAAAAATAATACAGGCATCGCCTTCCTACTAAACCAACGATAACTATAACCTAAACCAAAATACCAAAATAAAAAAAAAATAAAAAACTTTTCGTAAAACAAATTTCAATCCTCACTCATTTGAAATAATAACACACTACAAATCAGCCAGGAACCAGATAAACGAAATTTCTCGATAAAGATCTGCGAATCGATTCGCAGAGTTCCGTCGAAATCGACCTTTGGCAACTCCCGCTGCTGCCGAGTCGTAGGATCGG
>NC_087222.1:31500003-31525003 GCF_015104395.2 Macrobrachium nipponense
GCATCATGTGAGTGGCATACCACGACACTAACCGCTGTTCCAATGGACAGAATTGATGAATCGATAAGTAGAGGAACTGAAACCTGAATTCAGCGGGAATTACACAGAGGTGATAGGTCCGCTGGTATAGCGGTTAGCGTCGTGACATGCCACTCAGATTGTAGGGGGGTTCGTGTCCCATCCCCAGGCCGAAGAAAAGTTACTGCCCTCTCTCTCTCTCTCCTAAAAATGAAATTTGATGGTTATAATAGAACATATAACGTGATGGCGTGTCGGAACCTTGGAATGCCCTTCTTAAACTTTAAAATGACTTAGATGTCCAACTCCTCTAATTGGTTGATTGATAGATTGATACCCACAAAAAGGGCTTCGCACGTCACGGGAACGATGCCCCAGGATACCCAACTGGCAGCGCGTCAATTTTCCCCTCTTGTCTCTTAATACCAACGCAGTTTCGACTGAATACGGGCATTTGCATCCAGTCGGGATGGGGCACGATTTTCTCGACCTTATCGCCTTCGGGTATAAGAGCCAGTTTCCTTAGCGGCGTCAGTTGATGCTCTCTTGTCCGTTTTTCGCATAAGTGGGAATCGTGACGCCGCGAATGCGATGCTTTGGGCAGCTTCTATACATTCATGTTTCTTGTGCATAATGGCACGTGAAGGCGAGCTCATTTGATTAATAATAATAATAATAATAATAATAATAATAATATAATAATAATAATAGAGGCATGATTCAGTGGCAAAAGCCCTCCACTGGAGCCTGTGCAAGAACATCAGCTACCTTGCAGTAATAAGTGGTACGAGCACCAACCTGAAGGAGTGATAGAAAACGATCAGGCAAAGATCCTCTGGGACTATGGTATCGAAACAGATAGGGTGATACGTGCAACAGACCAGACGTGACGTGATTGACAAAGTCAAGAAGAAAGTATCACTCATTGTGTCGCAATACCATGGGACACCAGAGTTGAGAGAAAGAGAGGGAAAAAATGGATAAGTATCAGATCTGAAAATAGAAATAAGAAGGATATGGATATGCCAGTGGAAATCGTACCCATAATCATAGAGCACTAGGCACGATCCAAGATCCCTGAAAAGGAATCTAGAAAAACTAGAGGCTGAAGTAGCTCCAGGACTCATGCAGAGAGTGTGATCCTAGAAACGGCACACATAGTAAGAAAAGTGATGGACTCCTAAGGAGGCGGAGGGTATGCAACCGGAACCCCACCACTATAAATACCACCCAGTCGAATTGGAGGACTGTGATAGAGCAAAAAAAAAAAAATAATATAATAGTAAGCAAAAATTAATATAACATATATCGTGTGGACTGGGACTGCTCTATTCTTGGGCGTGGCTTTGTTATTGTCTTCGAGAACTAATATAGGTTATAATAATAATAATAATAATTGTAATAATAATAATAATTAACAAGGCGTTATCCGACCTCCATCTCACTCGGGACGCTTGATAAACTCTACGGTCAAATAGAGCGTAGTTTCGCCAACGAAAATTAAAATAATCTATATATTATTAGAAAAAATTGTTCTGTCCTGTTTAAGATGTACTTTGTTTATTGTTCTATATTTTCATTCCAATAAATAAATCATAAATATCCTATCCTAAAATTCCTGTTTCTAAAACTCACTCAAAACACCTTTTATCGGACTTATTTAGGATTTTCCATAGACCTTTCCTAGCCCCCCCTACAAGATCAACAACAAAATAGTTTGTAGGCTTACTCCCCGACTAAGCGACAATACTCATAGTCTTGACATGGAGAAACAAAAGAACACATATATTTAAATATAAATTCTGTACAGATTTATTTTTAAATATATTTTCTTACATATAAACATAACTGTGATTATTTCGTAATATAATAATAATAATAATAATAATGATAATAATAATAATAATAATAATATATAATCAATAATGAGGCAGTGCTCCAAATTATTCTTATTATTGAATAAACAGAACAGTTATTATTATTATTATTAATAATAATTTTCTGTTTTATTCACAATAATAATGAATAACTTTGAGCACTGCCATCTTACATATTATTATTATTATTATTATTATTATTTATTCTTATTATTATTATTATTAAATTATTATTATTATTATTATTAATTATTACTTGTTACTTTATTATTTATTATTTTATTATTTATTATTTATTATTTTTATTTATTCTTATTTATTAACTTATTATTTAATTATTTCTTATTTATTAATTTATTATTTATTAACTTATTAATAATTAATTAATTATTATTATATATAATTATTAATTATATAATTATATTATTCATTATTAATTATAAATAATCAAATTAATACTTAATATTTATTATTTATTGTAATTGATAAATTATTATTATTATTATTATCACAGAATACTGCAATATTACGCATATGCTTGAACCGCAAAATTATATTATTTCTATTGTGAAAGATTTTGCATCTATATTCAATTAGTGACTGTCATAATCGCTGAAATAATTATGTAGTATTTATTATTAGAAATATTATATACGCATATGCTAACTTATACTACATCATATATATATCTAACCATTGAAATATATATATATATATATATATATATATATATATTAGTATATATATATATAAACATAATTATAAAAGTTAAGATTATACCTGGAATTAATTTTCTTATTCATTTCAAAATGATAACAATGGTTTATTAAAAAATATGCAAGACCTCATGCAATGGATAAAAAATCATAGGATCATAAAGGAGAGAGAGAGAGAGAGAGAGAGAGAGAGAGAGAGATGCCTCCTCTCCAATGGGTCCAAAAAAGTTAGCGACGCTCATAAACAGTATACAGAGATGAGTGAGAGAGAGAGAAAAGATTTTTTTTAAAACCCCGGAGCCAGAGGTGTCCCCATTCATTTTTTTTTTTATATTATTACTCGCAATCGCTCCAGAGCCATTGTCGTTCGTCGCTCGAGTTATAACTCGGGATGACTCACTCGGTGGCTGGCACTCGAGCAATTTGCCAAACAGGTTGTTGAGAAGGATATACGGGACGGCTATATACGCAACTCGGGCCACTGTGGGTATAGGATGCCCAGTCAATCGCTAGAGTGTTTACCGCGAGGTTGTCCCGTGTTACTAATGCCCAAGTTCTAGTGGAAGTTTTTTTTCATTCATTTTTTATTTTTTTTTAATTTTATATTTTGAGTGAAAAAACATAAGATATGGAAGGTGAGTTTTTTTTATTCGTCATTTCGGTAGTGTTTCTTTGTAACTATATATACATTGCATCAAATCATACTCACAAATGTGTACTATATATATATATATATATATATATATATATATATATATATATCTATATAATATATCCCTTCTTTATCTCCGCTTCTATCAACAACAGTTGTTTGTCCCCTTATCCAAATTAACCTTGAAGAAAACAGAGAGTAGTAAGAAGAACTAAAAAGACCTTGTATAAATTAAATTCCACTGCTGGTATAGTGTTTAGTGTCGTGGCATGCCACTCAGATGTCACGGAGTTCGCGTCGTCTCCAACCAGGGCAATGGAAAATCACTGTGCTCTGTATCATGTTGGTGGCCCCTTCCGTGAACTTGTTCTGTGTGAATAGGTTTAATAATTATAATTAATAATATTAATAATATTACTATAATGGGCGTAATGTCTGTCCGTCCGTCTGTCATTCATTCACGGCCAAACGGCTGGTCCGATGGGTATGAAACGTGGCAGGGTTATAGTGGGGACCCCTAAGATGGTTTATAATGGGGTTTCATCCTAACCACCCCCCCTACCACACCCTCTAATTTGTTAGTAATAATAATAATAAGTGTATGAAACAAATGAAAAACCATTCAATTCAAAAATTGTTCTTATATAAAAGACCATTTTGAGGAAATAGGAGCAATTCAGAGCGACAAAGCGAACCTGTGGATTAACTCACAAGTGTGTAAATCTTAAAAGACAAACGTATGGGTTACCAGGCAGGAGTGACGAATCAGAAAGGTTGACACAACAAAGGAATGATAAATTGGAGGGTAAATTCGAAGGAGGGAGACGAACATTATACCATTTCAGAGTGACAATGTAAAATGCTGCTTTTGTACTATAAATGATTCAGTGGTCCCCACGAAATAAGGTGCAAGCTCTCCCAAACTATAGATGAATTGCTGCCCTTCAGTTGCACTCTTGAGCTTGGCTGAGCAGGGTGGTCTCTTGTTTGTGACCTTTTCCAGAATTCCAGAGGTCCTTTGTTCCTTACACCGCTGGACTGTGGAACAGCCTCCCTGCAGAGGATGTCGTGCAGTTGGTACTCCTGAATCAGAAGTTGGTACTCCTGAATCAGAAGTTGGTACTCCTGAATCAGAAGTTGGTACTCCTGAATCAGAAGTTTACTATTCTCCTTGCATTTTAATACATTTTTTCTTTATTTCACTATTTTTTTTTCTCCCCTTTCTTCTTTCGTATTACCTCCTCTTACTTCTTCCTAACGGACACTTTAATATTCTTTGGAAGCTTCAATTTCAAGTCAGTGGCCCCTTTAGTGGGCTTGTTCCATATGAATAGGGTTCATCGTCTGAATAATAATAATAATAATAATAATAATAATAATAATAATAATAATAATAATAATAATAATAATAATAATAATAATAATAATCCTGGTCCCTAACCTAACTTAGTGTACTGCGTCCGCCCTGAAGAATTATTTAAACTTGCCCACAAAAATAATTCTATTGGTAATTTTTTTCAGAGACATTATCATAACCTACGCCATCCTAGGTTCCACATTCTACCTAATGGCAGGAGCTTCAACATTTTGCTTGCTATTCGTTTAATACTCCTTTGGGATCTTTCTTAGGTAGTGACCCCCAAGGGGCGGTTTTTAACCCAGTCAAAACACAATCAAAAGACTGTAAATATCCTAAAGATAATGACCCCATCAAGAAATATGTAGTGTCTATGTAGTGTGATATCGTCATTTTAATTTAGTGTACCATTAAAACGTTCTTTCTTATGGAAGAATAAACGTTTTCTCTTATTAATTACAGGGGAGACTGCTAAGAAAATCAAGCAGCGGCGATATTCCCTCCAGACGCAACGAGAATGGAGGTCCTTCCGCCGGTGCCTCTATAACTTCTCCGATGATACGGGTAAGTCAGGCTTTGCCAATTATCATTGTAATTGTAATTATCGCAGTTTTAAGTATTATGTTGTTCTATGATTTCTTTAAAACAGCCCATATGTGGACAAGTGTCAATGTGTATGTGTTTGTGTGTGTATGTATGTACGTATGTATGTATGTAGTATATATATATATATATATATATATATATATATATATATATATATATATATATATATATATAAGGCAAATGCCACGGAGGAGAGTGTAACAACGGGGTAGGTCTAGGCCTTTAGAGCTACTGTCCTATACTTAGCTGTCTGCTAAGCAAGGAAAGTAAGTCGAAGGATCTAGCACCACTCCGTTGTCTCTTTTTCATTTTCACCCCTTGGCATTTGCCTTTACATATATATATATATATATATATATATATATATATATATGATATATATATATAACAGATCAGTCAATAACAATTTTTACCTAAACTGAATCTATTAGACTCACTCTTCTCCTGTCACACTTTGGCTTCCTTGGTATCAAAAACCCTCCCTTCTGAATCTACTTCCACTCAGTCTATTCAAACACCTAGATTAGCAGTTCTTAAAGGGGTGCGGGGCGGCAGGGGCAGGGGAGGGACGCCTCCCTAGGGGGGGGGCATCAGCAATTTCTAGGTGAGTAACTAATATTTAGAAAAGTTTATGAAAAAAATGCAAAGGTTTCTCCTTATAACGTTTAGTTTCCTATAGACTAGTACTCTAGTTAGAATCGTTTGGACTTCCCAGCACCTCTTTCTTTTTTATAGATGCGAGGGGTGGGTGGGGGGGGGGGGGGTGGAAGGATCAACTCTTAGAGGGGGCGTGGTAGTAAAAATTTAAGATCCAGTGTCCTAGATCTTCGTCTCCTTCCAAATTATACTCTTTCATTTCTCCACCAGTCTATTACCCTCCGTTCTCTCCTTGTGACCGAACCATTTCAAAGCACTGCATAAAACATTTATCATTTCTTCTATGGACATCTAAATTTCTCCCTTATCTGTGCCATTTTACAGCAAGTCTACTGTGCAAGTAATTCATTATAGCATAGTTGGCCTTTTTCACTTGTATTCAACACTTCATTTCCATAAAAGAGAATTGGCTTAACCGTCTTTTCGAATATTTGCACCCTAGCTTCATTAACAATCCAGTCATCCTCATTCCTTCTATACAATCTTCTCCCTTCATTGCTTCACATATTCTGTTGATCTCATCTTCTCTCATCCATTCAGTTAATTCCCAAATGCCATTAATATTCATTGCTCATCTCCCTTGTTTTATATTACTGTAATGGATCTATGCTTGCTGGTGTTTACTGTCAGCTTTCTCCTCTTGCAAGCACTTTTAAGTTCTTTTTCTAGTTACTGCCGTTCCTCATCACTATCCTCATTTAGCATTGTGCCATCTGCAAGCATCAACTATTTCAAACGCAATTCATGGCCTCTCCTCTTACCCCATTCATATCTTTACTTGAATAGTTCCCACTTTTGGACATTTCACTTCACCATATCTATAAAGACAAAAAGCAGTCATGAAGATATAAAAACATTCTTGTCTCAATCCGACTTTTACGACAAACCAGTCACTCTCCAGTCTTTAGTCAAGGAAACATTTAATAGCTTTCAAATTCTTACCCTTTACATAAATTTCACCAGAAGTTATCTCAAGGTGTATGTATAACATGTGCAACTTTTTACCAGAACTTTTAAGCTCCTCCCATAATGTTTCATAACAGGAGTGGACAACACACTTTCCTCCTAAGCTAAACTCACAAGACTCTCTCTATCATTCCCGCCGTTACATATTCCACCATCTCAATCAAAATACTACCACACGCCATTATATAGCAGCACAATTATTTTCTCACCTTTGGAACTTTTCCCTCACCCAGATATACCTCAGAAACAATGGCCAGCCACCCAGTCATGCTATCACCACCATCAGAGCAGCATCTCACTCTACTCCTGTCAACCCTTGGAGTGTTTTCCATTCTTTAACTTCTCGTCATGTTCTTAACTGTTATTTTCCCTTAGCCTAACCCCCTTTCTGCAGTTATCTGCCTCAAAAGGGGTATTCCAAGTAATATGCAACAAAATATTAACCTTACGGGCTGCTCTATGAGCAAGAGCCCGTGCTGGCATAAGGCCAGCTCAAACAAAAACAACAAAATATTAACACAAACACACAAGCTAGCAGAGAGAAAGCCCGGCATGACCTCTCAGTTGTGCAGCACTGCATTCTGTGTGGTCCCAGAGCCAGTTTGAGACTGCAAATCTGTGGTCACAATTCCTACTCTGCAACTCAGAAATTCACCCCCAGGGGAAATCCCCCCCCCCCCCCTTGGTTGAGTACCACTGCTCTAAACCCTTCCTCACATCACGATTTTGTTTATCTTTTCCACCATTCATAAAGCTTCAAAATGATCATGTCATCGACCCAGGGCTGAATCCAATTTAGTCAGTATATCTCTCCTATATGGATATTTAGTTTTCTGCAAAAGATAACTGTTGAGATGGCTATTTGTCTGTCGGTCCGCACTTTTTCTGGCCGCCCTCAGATCTTGAAAATTACTGAGGCTAGAGGGCTGCAAATTGGTATGTTGATCATCCACCCTCCAAGCATCAGACATACCAAATTACAGCTCGCTACTAGCCTCAGTAGTTTTTATTCCATTTAAGGTTAGAGTTAGCTATAAATGCTCATGACACTGGCTACTGACTGAAACTTTCATACAGCATTACAAGCTGTACACCACGTATTCTGGCGCCAGTGTGGAACCCGAGGAATTTATTTCTGGCGAATAGAAATTCATTTCCCAATATAATGTGCTTTGGACCCCACAATAAGATGTAGGTCCCATTGCTAAGTAACCAATCGGTTCCAAGCCAGGTAAATAAAACTGTAATCCTTCGGGCCAGCCCTAGGAGAGCTCTTAATCAGCTCAGTGGTATGGCTAAACTAAGGTATACTTAACTTACTTCGCCACGTATTTGTGGGATGAAGTTGGTGGACGTAACATCCTATCTTACTTGTTACCCATCCAGTTACTGACCAGAAAAATCGTTACTTCACCAAGAGCCATATGTTGAAGGCGTGTGCAACAGGCCTTAGTGGTATGGGAAGTGTGGGATGGCTTGCGAAACCCGAAACGTCAACTAAGATTGTAAGTGAAATAAATAGTTTGTCTGGCTTGTAAGCATTTATCTACATATCTATTTGGGATCTTTCTTGATAGCGACCCCCAAGGATGGGGTTTTAACCCGGTATGTATCCGCCTTGGCCTCGCGTTTACTACAAGTCCGTTGGTGTCTACTATAAAACCATAAACAAAAGACTGTAAATATCACAGAGATAAATGACCCCCAAGAAATATTAGTACAACATAACGACCCCCGAACTTTCTTGGGGGGTCTCTATTTAGGAATAATAATAATAAGGAACCTGGGAAAATCGATGCCGAAGTAGCTCCAGGACTCATGCAGAAAAGCGTGCTTCTAGAAACAGCGCACATAGTGAGAAAAGTGATGGACTCCTAATGAGGCAATATGCAACCTGGAACCCCATACTATAAAAACCACCCATCGAAAATGATGACTGTGATAGACCAAAAAAACAAATATAATAATAATAATTTAACGAATGAATTCCCAGAAGTAAACACATGGAAAGTGTATTTATTTTTAAAGTGTATTTATTTTTTGTTTGACTAATGGAGAGTACCCCTGTTACCAAGGGCGTCATTCGAATGAATTCATTTGTATTTTGGTGGAGACGAGTTTTGTATATTAATGGCGATGTGTTGAAATAATAACATAATAATATAATAATAATAATAATAATAATAATAATAATAATAATAATAATAATAATAATAATAATAAACTTTGGAAGATTGAATTTCAAGTCAATGGCCCCTTTGGTGGGCTTGTTCCATATGAATAGGTTTCATATAATAATAATAATAATAATAATAATAATAATAATAATAATAATAATAATAATAATAATAATAATAATAATAATAATAATAATTAATAATAATAATAATAATGAATCAAACAAAAACTTCTTCCAGTTTTCTTCTGAAGATTGAAAAAGAAACCCACAAAAATCACTGTGTAACTTGTTTACTTCTGAGTAAAATTAAATGCAAGTACTTAGAAGTAAACAAGTTACACAGTGATTCTGTGGGTTTCTTTTTCAATAATAATACTACTACTACTACTACTACTACTACTACTAACTAATAATAATAATAATGATAATAATAATAATCATAACAAGTGCTTCGCGTGAGAATCGATGTTTCCTTGATACATAAAGGGTAAATAATATTTATATAGTGCAATGACATTTTCTGAGGAAATTCTCAACTCAAGAAAAAAAAATTTATATCATATATAATACCGTAAACCGACCTTTAGTGAATATATTACGTGTAATGGCATCTCTCTCTCTCTCTGTCTCTGTCTCTGTCTCTGTCTCTCTCTCTCTCTCTCCTCCTCTCTCTCTTGGCTGTGGCTCGCTCAAAAAGCATTAATGGCTGCAGTAAGCTTTTTATACAAGGGGATTACTCCTCCCAGCAATATTAAACTTTTTTTTTTATTATCTTTCCTTCCTGATTGACTCGGGATCTTGGAGAGCGTGACCATAATGGAGTTTCCTTTATATAATATATATATATATATAGTATATATATATATATATATATATATATATATATATACATATATATATAATTCCTTCAGGTTGTCGTCGTAAACCCGGAGCTCTCAGGAAGGTCTTACGAGGTTCCTTGGGAGCCGAAAGGCTCCCAGGGGAGGTGTAATGACGAAGTAAACTAAGGAGAGGCTTTTTGGAGGCAGCCAAGGCCTTGGAGGCAGCTAAACTGCGCTACCGCGCATGCGTGCATGGGAGGAGACACCGAATTCAGCGATCCGTAGGAGATGTTCGCTTACTCGGGTAGTAAGCCTGCAAGCTACTTTGTTGTTATTTGAAGGGGGGTAGGAATGCATCAAAAGGTCTTGATAATTGTGCTTCGCGTTGAGTTGTTGTTCTTGTTGTTCTTGTTTGGGGGGGTAGGAAAGGTCTATGAAAGAGCCTAAAAAGGTATGAAAAAGGTGTTTCGCGTCGAGTTAAAGATGCAGAAATGCAAGTATAGGATATTTGTGATTTATTCATTAGAATGAAAATGTAACAATAAACAGTGTTTTATGTTAAACAGTACAGAACAATTATTCATAATAAAATGTAACGTATTTATTTCAATTTTCCTTAGTGAAATAACAGGCTACTTGACCGTAGATTTTAGCACGTGCCCCCCTGAGTAAGCTGGAGGTCGGATCACACCCTGCTCCCCCCGATAACGAAAGGTAGCTCAACTGATAGAAGTTAATGACAATTTTTGAGTCAAGTTATAAAGGATTTATCGTAAAAATACAGTAATGAAAGACCAAAGTTTTCGAAATAAAAATCAGTCATCAAAAAAGAAAGTCCCAAAAACGGAGTATTCGAACTGAAATAGTTTGAAAACTATTCTTTTTTTATGTTACATTCATTGTCCTATTTTTAGGCGATTGTTGAAATGATTTCTGAAACAAAAAATCAGTAATTGAAAAGAGGGCAGCAAACTTCTAAAATTAGTTCCTTCAGCGCAATTGCGTTTTCATTAAAGCATATAACACAGTTGCGGCCCACGGAAACTCTCAGCCACGGCCCACTAGACTCTCAGCCACGGCCTAAGAAATTCTCAGCCATGGCCCATGAAACTCTCAGTTGCGGCTCATGAAAGTCTCAGTCGCGGCCCACGAATCTCTCTGCTGCGGTCCACGAATCACTCAGCTGCGGCCCATGAAACTCTCACCCACGGCCCGGTTGTGGCCTGTGCGGTTGGCATCTATAGCGCTGCCAGACGCACGATCATGGCTATCCAAGTCAATGGCCCCTTTGGTGGGCTTGTTCCATATGAGTAGGTTTCGTCTACTGAATAATAATAATAATAATAATAATAATAATAATAATAATATGCTGGAAAAAATCGAATGATTATTCTACCAATGGTAAATGACAAACATAAAAATGGAAAACCAAACGTTCAAAACCATCACTCAATCCAAAAAAACAAACTGCTGGAAAAATAGACACGTGTTTTCGCGAAGACGATAAAGAGAAAGTGTCAGGAGAAACAAAGGAAGAAACAAAAAGTGGGGATCAAACGCTCTGACGTTGATTTATGAGGAAGAAAAAAAAAAAAAAAAAAAGGAGGGAAACTCGCCTCTGATCTTGTTTTGACGCGAGATGAAAGAAGAAGAAGAAGAAGAAGAAGAAGAAGAGTCTTGGGGTTCCGGATGTTGTCTTGGTTGGGTTAGGATTAAACAGGCTGATGTGCTATTAAAATCAAAGTCAAGTTAAAGACATTCATAATTTAAAAAAACAAGGCACGATCTGACCTCCAGCTTACTCGGGGTGCATGCTAAAATCTTCGGTCAAATAGCGTGTTGCTTCGCCAACGAAAATTAAAATAAATACGTCATAATTTATAAGAAATCATTGTTTTGTACTAGTTATCATGCACATTATTTATTTCTTACTTTCCATTCTGATGAATAAATCATAAATATCCTATCCTAAAATTCCTGTCTCTCTAACTCAACGCAGAACATCTTTTTCAGACCTTTTTAGGCTCTTACACAGACCTTTCCTACCCTCTCAATAACAACAACAAGAAAGCAGTTTGTAGGCTTACTCCCAGAGTAAGCTAAAAATAAGGGAAATTCACTGCCAGTAAAAGTAATGTAATAACAGTACGAGCGATAAAGTAAAATTGTCTCAAGTTATAAAGCTCTGCACCTCACGCGAATAGTGTAGTGTGCCTGCAACTGTGTTTGTGGAGTGAGCGCTTGGGAACCAGGAACCAGGGCTGGGGAGGGGGAGGGGGAGGGGGAGGAGAACAGTGGGGTAGGGGGTCGTGGGCACGTGGGATGGAGGCACAGATGGTAGCGGTCGAGGGATGACGAAAAGGAATGACGAGACGTTGAAGGAATCACTGGAGGAGGTTTCAGGAGTTCTTGTCTGAGTTGGAAACCGATGGAAAGGCAGGAGAATAAGACAGAGTAGTAATGATGTTGTTGAACTGAATACAGAATTGAGGCCAAAGGTTAAGCACTGGGACCTATGCAGTCATTCAGGGCTGTAACGGAAATTGACAGTAAGAGGTCTGAAAGGTGTAAGAGGAGGTAAACCTCAAAGGAGTTGCACTATGAAATAATTGCTAGGAGAGGATTGAGGAAAATAGAATGGAAGAAAGAGAATATGAAAGGAAATACAGTAAAAGGAACGAAAGGGGTTGCAGCTAGGGGCCGATGAGACACTGCAAAGAACCTTCAATAATGACTACAATGCACTGCGTGAGGTGCACTGACGGCACTATCCCCTTCCTGGGGTAATGGGGTGGTGTCAGAAAAATGGAAGGTGCTTTAAAGGCAGAACTTGCTAAGGTGGTAGCTGTTGGCGACCCGACATGAGGACTCGGGTGATTGGCTGTTGGCGACCCGACATGAGGACTCGGGTGATTGGCTGTTGGCGACCCGACATGAGGACTCGGGTGATTGGCTGTTGGCGACCCGACATGAGGACTCGGGTGATTGGCTGTTGGCGACCCGACATGAGGACTCGGGTGATCAGCTGTTGGCTACATGACATGAGGACTCGGGTGATCAGCGACATGAGGACTTGGCGACCTGACATGGGGACTTGGGTGATGTCAGAAAGAGTGTTGTCAGGTGCCTAGAAGGATGTCTGAGGAGGGTGATGCTCTCAGCATTAGAAAGTTGGGAATCTTTCGGCGTTGTTGGCTGGAATGGCTGTTGCCAGAGAGGGCCGACGTACAAAATGGTGTCAGCAAAAGTGAGCATACATCTCAAGAAGTGTCAGGGAAGAGTTAGGCTGATAAGTTGAAATGGGAAGAAATGTCTCCTATGGGTGTCGTGAGGCAGTTCTGTATAATATTATGTCAAAGGCTTTTGGGTAGGTTACAAAGGTAGCTGTCCAGCAGGAGAAGATTTGACCTGTGATGACAGGACCTACCTTGATTTAAAATATGTCAGCAATGTCAGCCACATGGGTCTGGAGGTGATACGTGTGAATGCCGTTAATGGGAATGGAATACAGAACTTTGGGCCAAAGGCCAAGCGCTGGGACCTATGGAGTCATTCAGCGCTGGAAGGAAAATTGAGATAAGAAAGGTTTGAAGGGGTGGAAAGTATGAACAGAGGTCCTGTAAAAGGATTGAAAGGGGTTGCATCTGGGAGCCGAAGGGATGCTGCAAAGAACCGTAAGTAATGCTTACAGTGCACAGCTTGAGGTTCACTGACAGCACTATCCCCCTACAGCGGTACTTGATGGGTGATGTTCAAAAGGTGTTGTCAAGATATCAGTGGCTGTGTAACGTGTTAGATGTGCACTGGTTGACTGAATGTCTCAAGGGAAACTTAAAGGAGTGGTTGTAGTATCTTGGTCAAATGCCGAAGATCTGAGGAGTACAGCGGAGATGATGAAGGGGCTCTCAGTCTCGGTTAGCTAGCGACCCCAAAGAGTTTTAACCCGGCGTGTAGTTCCTCACTGGACGAGTGGGTTGCGTACTCGCCTATCAGTCTGGTAGCCCGAGTTCGCTCCCATCTGCTACCAATGCAGTATCAGATGAATTTGTTACCGATGATTAGAATTTCATTTCACGATATAATGCGGTTCGGATCCCACAATAAGCTGTAGGTCCCGTTGCTAAGTAACCAATTGGTTCCTAGCCACGTCAAGAAATCTAAATCTAATCCTTATAGCCAGCCTTAGGAGAGCTGATAATCAGCTCAGTGGTCTGGTTAAACTAAGATGCAATTTTTTTTTTCCTGGTATGGATACACCTTTGCCACGTGTTTAGTACCAGCCTGTTGGGGATGACCTTGGGGGTCACTCTCTAGGAAAGATCCAAAAAACCTTCTTGAAATGGGGAGGAAACCAGTGATGAAAACAAACAAGGTGTGATCCGACCTTCAGCTAACTCGTGGCGCAAGCTAAAATATCTATGGTCAAATAGAGCGTTTTTTCTCCAACGAAAATTAAAATAAATACTTTTAGTTTATTAGAAATAATTGTTCTGTGCTATTTACCATACACGTTATTTATTGTTTACATTTTCATTTTAATAAATAAATCATTAATACCCTATCCTTAAATTCCAGCACCTTTAACTCGACGTGAAACATCTTTTTCAGACCTTTTTAGTCTTTTCCATAGGGTTCTCCTTATGCCCAAACAAGAACAACAACAGCAAGAACAATAACAACAACAACTACAAAAGTAGTTTGTAGGCTTACTCCCCGAGTAAGCGACAAACGGATCGGCTGAAAGGGAGCTGCTCTCACCAAAGTATTCTGGAGGACGATATTTGGACCTCACGATTGTTTACCATTCATGACAACACAGGCTTTGGCTCTTAGAGCATTGAGACAAATGGTTAACTATTAAGCAAAGCCTTTTCCCTTATGTTTGTTTATCTATAACTATTTATTACTTGAGTTTTTGATGACGAAATTAGAAGATTATATTTGGATGATTAAATATAATCCCTATATTTGACCAACTTAAGACTGTATAATCTTATATTATGTAAGCATCGTTTTCTATATATCTATATTAGATAGATGCAAGAATTTCATACCTATTAAGGAGAGAACGAGAGAAAGAGAGAGAGAGAAGAGAGAGTGTGTGGGTTAACTCCCACATCAGTAAAACAAATATGAAGCAGTCCAACCTCGCAAATTAAAAAAGAAAATTCCCCCAAAACGCCAATAACTGGTTCAGGCTATCAGATCCATCCAAGGAAGCAACCTTTCACGAGAGAGAGAGTTGATCCGAAGCAGTTAAAATCCCATGAGCAGCAAAATATTGCGCAGCCAAAAACCGTTCAGAAAAAGTTCCCCCAAATATTGTTCAGGCACAGCATCCAAGGAAGCAACTTTCACAGAGAGAGAGAGAGAGAGAGAGAGAGAGAGAGAGAGGAAGTCTGGAGTATAGTTATATCCATCAAACTAAAAAATTCATTGAGGGGGCAGTGTAGGAAAGGAAGGCTTCTTCTATCTGCATCGTAGGGCCGTTTTTTTTTTTTTTTTTTTTAGTTTTTTTTTTTTTTTTTTTTTAGCAGCTGATGGACTCTTACGTAAACGCCCAAGTGATTGTCAACTCATTCCACAGAATGGCTAGATCTTCGTTCATAAGTATACAACATTCCCCAGTCTGACTTATATACATACATACATAGATAGTATATTTATGAATGTAAGGAAAACTACTATGCTGATAGAGAGAGAGAGTTCTGAATGATTCACGAGCTAAGAAAGAAAGCAAATGTCCAAACAAGATTGTTTATTGAGACAATACTAATCAACAGAGGAAAAATATTGAGAAATAAAAGAAAAGACCCAATTATATCCGGAACCTTAGTAAATACATCAGGAATATATATCCTCTATGTCAACCAAATATATTCCCTTTTACACTGTCATGTCAGGCGATATTTGGACACTTGATAAGTCTCTCTCTCTCTCTCTCTCTCTCTCTCTCTCTCCTCTCTCTCTCTCTCCCGACCTGTTAAAAGCTTCATAACCTCCATCGATCACGCATCAAATTTATTCCCATTCCCAAAGGCCCAATATCATTCCCGTTTGTCCTTCATTTGGAATCGTTCCAGAAGCCATGTGGGGGGGCCCCCATTCCCATATTCCCTATCAATTCCCATTCCCTGTCTGCTCCTCCTCTTCCTCCTCCCATTCCGTCCCCTGGGAATCTCATTCGGAAATCTCATTCCGGAATTCCTGCGGGACGCCGTCGGATGTGTCCTTCTTCCCCGGACGTCAGCGATAATGGTCGCTCCAATTATGGATGGCTCCGGATTCAGACTCTTCTCGCTCCATAATTTTCTTCCTTCTGGTTCTGGAATCATTTACGGATGTGGAATCGAAGAAGATTTAATTAAATTTAGGTAGAAAATGATGTTTAAAAATGATCAATATATATATATATATATATATATATATATATATATATATAAACCTCCCTCGCTTTCCTGAACCCTACTTCCTTATCAGGCCGCCAGTCCCGTCGGCGTCTCAGTGGGGTGGAAATATCTGTCGTAAATATATTTCTATGCCTTCACTGACGTCATTCAAATATCAACGATGAGCCCTGTGTAGAAAACTTCCAGATACCAACGTCTTTTGATGCGGAATTCTTTGTCTGTCACACACAACACACATACACACACACACACACAAACCACACACCACATAGATATATATATATATATAATACAATACTTAATAATTATATATATATATGTATATATATATATATATATATATATATATATATATATATATATATATATATATATATATGTTGGCCGAGTCGATAACTCACTGAAGTCCTGGTTTCTCCTCAGTCCGCTGGTGCTGGTCGAATCCACGAGAGGACGAAATTATTATCAACTAAAAAATTCCTCTTCGGTTAATATATATGAAAATATGTTAATTCCTAGTTAGAGTGAATTGAATATCAAAGGACATTTGTAGCTTGATATATTATATATATATATATATATAATATATATATATATATATATATATATATATATATATATATATATATATATATATATAATTGAATCACAAAAATTTGAAATTGATGAAAATGTAAATAATGGCAGAAATGAAGCAATGGAGCAACCACTGCGAGGCCTTTCGAATCTTGTCCCTTGACTAAGCAGATTTATATAAATATGAAAGTAAGTTTACAAAGAAAGCCCTTCTAAATGACAGAAAGGGATTATAAAGGAATACTTGTAACTACCTGGAATCAACTATGCCTGAAGAATGAGCAGACCTACCCAAAACAGGGGTTAACAACTTGACAAGTATACAGAAGATTAAGTCCAACTGCTCGGAAATAGGGACAAGACAATCAAGCGATTGTACAGGGCGGTGACTGACCAGCAAAATATATTATAAAAGTATAATTCATTAAATCTCATTTATGTCAACAATAATAATTATTGCAAAGTGAACATTTCCACAAAAAAATATATTCATCTTACAGATACAAAGGAAATATCTATAAGGTAGCAAATCTTTTAAATTAAGTTAGTGATTTTATCTTTAAGGTCTTTCTTAAACATTTTGATTATACAAGGGTCTAAATAATAGAGGCCAGAGATAAGGTTAAACTTACAATTGGGAGTAAGTTGTATAATGGCGGATTCTAAAAGATTTCGAGAGAAGAAATCTTTCGATCTAGTAACTGCTGCACTGCCTGTCCGATTCATCCTGTGAGAGTTTTCACTTAAATGAATGAATACTGCATTAGATGTTTGCCCAGTTTTGACCGAATACTTATGCTATTTAAATCTTACTTCTAAATCCTTGCTAGATTGGCTGATACAAAAAGAGGAGCAGTCCAAACATGGAATTCTATATATTATGTTGTTGCTCTCCTTAGGGGTCATTTTTTAATAGCATTCCTTAAAGTTTGTTATTATAGGAAATAAAAAGGTGGACATTAAAAGATACTAACAATGATTTTATGGTTTCAAAACCGCTAAAATAAGGCAAGTTGAGAATGTTCTTAGAACTTTCTTTCTCCATGTTACTTTCATTATAAAACTTTTTTTTTTTTGTGAGCTTTATTATAGCAAATATCTAATCAATGTGAAGAATAACATAAATCTGTACCTAATTTTCTTACGTATACGATTTCTTGATCCAAATTTTAGGGACTGACAATGTGCAATGCTCGTAAAAACATTGAAGAAAAAATTGATATTTCAGTATTAAGATGGTGCCCTGTATGAAAATAGACACAAGTGAAGTTGTTGGTTGGTTTCCTATGAATACTGATTTTGCATTGAAATGATTCTTGCATTAAGACATCTAAGATAGAGAGGCAGCTTTCTTTTTCCAATTCTAAAGTAGACTTAATGTCTGTTTTTATTTAGGCCATCATGATATTTATTGAGTTGTACTTTTATATAAACTTGTTGGGTGGTCAATCACCGCCTTGGATAATCTTTTCATTGTCTTGTCTCTGCTTCCGAGCAGTTGGACTTTATTATCTTTATAATTTGTAAACGTGTTAAGTTGTGTACCCCTGTTTTGGGTAGGTCTACTAATTCTTCAGGTGTGTTGGATTCCTGCTGAATAAAGGACAAGAGTCGAAAGGCCTTGCAGCGGGTACTCCATTTTGCCTACATATATATACTCACACATTTATATATCTCAAAATGTTATATATATAAATCAATGACACCATTACTATATTCCGTCCTTGGGTACAATCACAAAAATATCTTGATAACGGAAGACTCCATCGATTTCCTTAAATAGGAAAGACGAAAGAATAGCAAAGCCAGATCAAACGAATAAGGAAAAAAAGAGAGAGAAAAACGCAACGGAGGAAGAGCTGATTACGAAGTCGCCACTGAGGAGACAAAAGACAGTCGTCGTCTGCTCCGATATCGACACCTTTTGTTTACGGGGATTCCGTTGGGTGAGAGAGAGAGAGAGAGAGAGAGAGAGAGAGGAGAGAGAGAGAGAGAAGGTATTTGCTTATCTAATGTCTTTCCTAGGTATGGAAAAAGAGAGACAGACAGACAGAGACAGGAAGGGCTTTGCTTATTCAGTGTCTTTCCCAGAGAGAGAGGATAGAATGATAAGAGGAGATGGTGAGCGACCCCTGAGCGAGAGAGAGAGAGAGAGAGAGAGAGAGAGATTAGGGTTTGAATGACGTCATCGAGACCCTCCCATACTATTAAGTGGAGCTCTGGTCACACGACATACGTCAGTTTTCCTATCCTGACACCCACAGGAGTCGACTAACAGCCAGATACTTTCCAAGTTGCAAAAGAAGCGCGCCCATATCACTCTCCTCTCTTCGCCTGATTTGGGGATCGAACGCAGGTTAGCAGGACTTGAGACAAGAGATGATGCACTAATTCATCACTGTTATAACTATTTCTGTTTATTAATGACCTAACCAATTAGTTGCATTTAAAATTGAATATCTAGACCTCGCTTTTTAGACAAGGCGTGATCTGACCTCCAGCTTTCTCGGGACGCGTGCTAAAATCTACGCTCGAATAGCATGTTGTTTCACCAGCGTAAATTGAAATATAAACGCTATATTTAATTAGCAATAATTGTTCTGTACTGTTTAACATACAGCACATTATTCATTGTTTACATTTTCATTCTAATAAATAAGTTTTTTTTTTTAGACATTTTTAGTCTATTCCATAGACCTTTCCTATTCCCCACAACAAGAACAACAGCAAGAACAAAGTACTTTGTAGGCTTACTCCCCAAGAAAACAGAAATCTTAGTTTTATTTCAGTTTTGACGACTATGACGACATGGTTCGTGTTGAATAAATACAATTCTGTTGTATAAACAACTTTATCAGACGTCTTATTATTATTATTATTATTATTATTATTATTATTATTATTATTATATTTGTCTCTTTGTTTAATTCACCTTCGTTTGCAAACTACGGAACAAACTAGACTGCTAGCACAGTGGTTAGTGTCGTGGCATGCCACTCAGCAGATGTCGTGCTGGGGGGTTCGCGTCTCCCAAAGGTGATGAAAAATCACTGGCTCTGCATCGTGATCAGTTACTGCCGCAGTGTTGGGGGGTCTTTAGCGGTGGGAGGTTCAAACCAACGTTCTTTGGAAGCTTCAAAGTCAAGTCAGTGGTCCCTTTGGTGGACTTGTTCCATACGAATAGGTTTCATCTACTGAATGATAATAATAATAATAATAATAATAATAATAATAATAATAATAATACTCGCCGTGGCTAAGACCCCATCTCACCAGAATTTAAATCACGAAGAAAAAAAAAACGTTACAGCCACGAATGAAAAGTAAAAAACTGAGATGGTGTGACCCCATTTTGGTAATAAGACGAAAGTAACTTAGCAATCTCATCGTTTCACTTTTCCTTGGTGGCTGTAGCTTTGTTTATATACATATAATATATATATGTATTTTTTCTGACTATGAAGTTGAGAGCCCTACAATGGCAGGAAAAAAATTGAAAATGTAATGTGAAATCCTGCTTACTTCCTATGACCTTTCTCCTGATTCGTTCACCTACGTTTAGCGGCTTCTTTCACCTTTTTCCAGACCACCTCTTCCAGAACTTAGTGAAGAAAAAAAAAATCTGCGATCAAACGCTGCGATATCTTTCGACGATCTTTCACTGCACATTCTCACCGGGAAGCTTACAGGTGGAAACTGGAATCGTAATTCCAAAGTCAAATGTGTCCCAGAAGTTCCGTCTGAGATGCAGGCGTCATCAATTATACTCTGTTTTTTTTTTCATCTGTCCACCCGCCTATGGTGTTTGCGTATGGTAACACTGCGTCCCGGGCTTTAGATAGGTACGCTATGTGTAAGTTTTAGGAAAATAGAAGGATATCTGGGTGTATATTTGTAACTGAAAAGTGTTTTAATAATTTACTGTATGCGAATTACACCGTTAATATTCGAAATAGGATGTTATTATTGTTGAATGTAAGCTGAATGTAACTATCTAAAGCCCGGGATGCAGTGTTACCATACGCAAACACCACAGGCGGGTGGACAGATGAAAAACACCGAGTATAGGTGTTTATTGAAACTCAGCCTTTCACGGAGTTCACACGCAGTTCCCAGGTTGAATATATACACTCCTGCCTTTCATCTAGGTGTATTTGACTGTTCTATCACGAGAGATTTCGACAGCTCAGTGCAATTTCTTTTGTGGAGAGTTATGCTAACTGGGGTTTCATTTACTCGGGAAGTAAGCCTACAATACAAACTACCTTCTTGTTATTGTTCTTGTTGGGGGGGTGGGAATGGTTTGTGGAAGAGCCTAAAATCGTCTGAAAAATGTTTCGCGTTGAGTTAAAGCTCCAGGAATTCTACGATAGGATATCTATGATTTATTTATTCGATAGAAAATGTCAAAAATAAATAATGTCCATATTAAACACCACAGAACAATTATTTCTGATAAAATATAGCGTATTTATTTCAATTTTCGTTGGTGAAACGACGTGGTATTCGACCGTCGATTTTAGCACGCGCTCCGAGTGAGCTGGAGGTCGGATCACGCCTTGTTTGAATTTTCTTCTGTTAGGATGCTGTAAGTCCGTGTTCCTCTTTTCTTCATTTCTGGTCCTTTGATCTGCTTTTAACTGCTATCTATCTATCTATCTATCTATCTTTCTACCTATCTATATATATATATCTATCTATCTATCTATCTATCCATCATATGTATATATATATATATATGTATATATAAGTATATATATATATATATATATATATATATATATATATGTATATATAATGTTATTTAGTGGATAAAAGCTATTCACATGGAACATGCTCACCAAAGGGGCCATTGATTTTGTGATTCAAGATTCCAAAGATTATCATTATTATTGTTATTTTTTTTTTTTTTGCTCTGTCACAGTCCTCCAATTCGACCGGGTGGTATCTATAGTGTGGGGTTTCCGGGTTGCATCCTGCCTCCTTAGCAGTCCATCACTTTCCTTACTATGTGCGCCGTTTCTAGGATCAACACTCTTCTGCATGAGTCCTGGAGCTACTTCAGCCTCTAGTTTTTCCTAGACATTCCTTTTCATGGGATCCTTGGGATCGGGTGCCTAGTGTTCCTATGATTATGGGTACAATTTCCACTGGCATATTCCATATCCTTCTTATTTCTATTTTCAGGTCTTGATACTTATCCATTTTTTCCTTTCTTTCTTTTATTATTATTATTATTATTATTATTATTATTATTATTATTATTATTATTATTATTATTATTATATTTAGAAGATGAAGCCTTTTCATATCTAACATTTATTATTATTATTATTATTATTATTATCATTATTATTATTATTATCATTATTATTCAGTAGATGAGCCCTATTTATATGGAACAAGCCCACTAAAGGGGCCAATGACTTGAAACTGACGCTTCCAAAGAATATTAAGGTGTCCATCAGGAAGAAGTCAGAGGAAGTAAAGGGAAATAGAGAAAGAAGAGATCCCACTCATTAAAAAAGAAAAATATAAATGAACAAATAGATAAATACATAAAATTTACAGAGCAAGGTTTGTATTTATATCCCAACACCTGAAATTTTAGGGAAGGTGGAAAACTATCATGGACTAGAATTTCGGATAACATTGCCTGAGGTGTGACGTTTTGTTATTCAGCAGCGGGCCTAGACATCAGATGCACGGGTGATGTGAATCTACTATAGCAGACTGAGCATCATGCTAAATAAACATTGCGTCATTCTTGCGATGGTTTCTGACACAGCAGACATTATAATAGTGTTCCAATAACATCAAGTCAAAAATCTAGTATTCTGTCCGGTGGTAGCCTCAGCAACGCCCCATAAAACTCATAGCCTCGGCCAATAAAACTCAGCCACGG
This sequence comes from Macrobrachium nipponense, assembly GCF_015104395.2. NCBI lineage: Eukaryota > Metazoa > Arthropoda > Malacostraca > Decapoda > Palaemonidae > Macrobrachium > Macrobrachium nipponense. The sequence continues at coordinate 31,522,744 of NC_087222.1, forward strand.
TCTGGTGGTGGCCTATGTTTGGACCCATAGCACTGCCAGAAGCACGATTATGGCTAGCTTTAACCTTCAATAAAATAGAAACTACTGAGGCTAGAGGGCTGCAATTTGGTACGTTTGATGATTGAAGGGTGGATAATCAACATACCAATTTGCAGCCCTCTAGCCTCGGTAGCTTTTGAGATCTGAGGGCGGACGGACAGACAAAGCCAGCTACAGCAGTTTTCATTTACAGAAAACTAAAAATAAAATTTTGTTAGAAAAAAAAATGGAAACTATCTACTGCAGATATTTCTTCCAGGCCATTTGGATAATGACTTACAGTATATATATATGTGTGTGTGCGTGTGTGTGCGCATGTATGTATGTACATATATGTGTGTCATCATTGGGCGTTAGGTAGACCTTCAGTTCTTCGACCAAAACTATTAGCTTTCAGTTATCAATATTTTTCTACATAACGACCCAATTATTTATCAGCTAACGGTATGTAAAATGTTTTCTCATCAGCCAATGGAATGAGAATCCCAGCGTTCCTCACTTACCTGGTCATCTTATGTAAATTGTAATAAAAGCCTTAGTCATGAGCTGTGTGCTTACGGTCACAGGCAAATAAGAGTGAGACATCAAGTCAATTCTATTGAAACACTGCAATATCACTACAAATAAAAACTGCAGATGAAGACAAGCTCGTTAAAAACGAGTTACCTATAGTATATTATTATGAAATAATCTCAAGTTCCCAGACACTTTTAGCGGGCTTTCCAAAGGTTTAGAAAAAGTCGAAGAGTAATCGAATGAAAATTGAAATTCCGGAGATATCCTATGCAAAGATAACCTCCGTGAATAAGGAATTCTGTAATAATGGGAATTCCAGGAATACCTTCACTTCTCAGGGGCCTTTGATATGGTAAAGATATTGCAAAGACTAAAAGTTCAATAAGTGGCGTTATAGTACCTCCTCTTGTGGAAGGAGAGGAGGAGGAGGAGGAGGAGGAGGAGGAGGAGGAGGAGGAGGTCTTTGTAGAGGCTCACTTCCTCAGAGCCAGTATCCCTCTCTGGGACTTGCTCAGTGGAGTCGCCTCTTACAAGGGTTCGTTCTGTTTGACAGAATAGCTGGGCTTTCGAGTCGTCGAAATGTTCAGAAAACCTTCGTTAAAAGTTCATTTGACTAAACGTCATAAAGTCCTGTTCAGCTGGTGCTCAGAGCAACCTATTTCTTCCTTCTTGTGAGGTTCAGTCATTACCAGTAGAGCCATAACTAACGAAACAAGATAAAAAAATTCTGTAGAAGTCTGCTTCAAATATTTACCCATGACAGACGAGGCAGCTCAAACGAGACTCGTGGAATCAGAGAAAGGAACGGCCCTTGTGACGGCTCCCCCTCGATTCAGGGGAGTTGTAACGCTATGCATTGGACGTTTGTTCTCTGCAATGTCTTTACCATATCAAAGGTCTGGCAGGAGGAGGAGGGGGGGAGGAGGGAGGAGGAGGAGGGAGGAGGTGGAGGTGGAGGTGGTGGTGGAGGAGGAGGAGGAGGAGGAGGAGTAGGAGGAGGAGGTCAGGTTACACAAGGAATTCCCGGAATTCCAGAAATCCCCACTTGGGAGATTGCAAAGGGGATTCCTAATGATTCAAAGTCATGCTTAAATGTTTCGGCCTATTTCTTGTTTTTTTTTTTTTATTGTTTTTGGAAGAGAAATATTCAGAAGACTTCAGGAGTCAGTCTTCGTGGACATTTGCAACACGAGGGTAAACCAATTTGGTTTACCTCCTCCTTTTCTTCTGTTACTGACTCCTGAATTCACTTCCTCCTCACGTGTTCATATTTCTGTTTCCCTTTCTGCACGCTTACCATCACTGTCTTTCTAACTGTTCATTTACCCATCTCAACAAGGCGTGATCCGACCTCCTCCAGCTTACTCGTAGGGCACGCTAAAATCTGCGGTCAAATAGCACTTTGTTTCACCAACGAAAATTGAAATAAGTAAGCTATATTTCATTAGAAATAAATGTTCTGTACTGTTTAACATAAACATTATTATTTTTTTTTTTTTACATTTTTATTCTCATAAATAAATCATAAATATCCGATACTAAAATTCCTGTATCTTTAATTCACAGCGAAACTACTTTTTCACACCTTTTTGGGCTCTTTAATAGACCTTTCCTAACCCCCCAACAACAACAAAATCAACAACAAAGTAGTATGTAGGCTTACTCCCCGAGCAAGCGGAAAGCGAACATATAGAAAACTGTATCG
>NC_087222.1:31527503-31535003 GCF_015104395.2 Macrobrachium nipponense
GGCTCAGCTTGGACCTGAAGGGCATCGGAGTGTCACCATTCATCTCAGTAACCTCGAAAACTATGGATTAGACACTAATACCTGTCGTTTTCGCTTATTTAAACATGTCATCCCCTTCTCACACCCTCCCCCTCTGATGCCAGTGATGTTTTACCCCCACAGTATTCTTTCCCCCGATGCTAAGTTATACGTGTACTATGTTTGGTTGAAATTGCCCAATGTATGTCAAAGTGTATGTGGCAAAAACACATACACACACACACTTCCATTTATATGTATACAAATATATATATATATATATATATATATATATATATATATATATATATATATATATATATATATATATTATATTCCAAGATATCCACAAGAAAAAGTCAGCATAGAAAATGGTCGCAATGTCCAATTAAACCCTAATTTCAAACAGTGTTTGATCACAAGGCGGTTTTAAAATATAATCCATTGGTAAAAAACGTCCTTACTGCGATGCAGATATCATCCCACTCCTTCCCCTTCGCCCTTAATGAATTTTTAATCTTGAGGGATAACTACTTCGAGACAGATCGTGGCCGCGAGATAAACTTCTTTTCTCCGGAGGCTGTCCTGCCTCCTTTAGGGGTCTTGGGAACTTCCTTCTTCTGATGGCCTGGCTGCCGCGAGGTCAGACAGATAGGGGAATTAACTTCTTCTCTCTCTCTCTCTTCTCTCTCTCTCGCTTTTATTCATTATATATATGAGATCTGTCCACCTTCTTTATAAAGTGGTGTCTTTTCCAGATGAATAAGAAAAATGTTCAGAGAGAATCTGTACTTTTATAGATTGCTGTGATATTCTTGTAAAAGACTGAATAGTTTATATATATATATATATATATATCTATATATATATATATATATATATATATATATATATATATATATATATATATAAGACCTTTTTATCACAATTATTTCATATAATACCCAATATACTTCATGATGTTACCACACGAGGGAGAAAGACTCATCTTAAACATAACATCTGGATATGAATATGAATACATCTATTCATATATTCTTAATATATATCAAAGCAATCTGAACCTTTGTAAAAATAGATAACTGAATGAGTAAATATATGTTTACATAAACACACACAAACGAATAAAAGGAAGATCAGACGCGAGCTAATCCTTCTCTAACCTGTCACCCTGGCGAGAGAGAAGCCTTTGGAAGAAGGACCTTTGGCTCCCCGTCAGCCAAAACCCGAGAGGCATTTGTTTTCATTACCGCTGACGAAACCACTCAAATCCCCACGGGTTCCCTCCCCCCTTCCTTTCCCCCCATCCCCCAATGGGGGGCGGGGTCCCAATCAGGACCTGCCCCATTATGAAAGGATAAGGCAAACACTCGTCATCTCTGATGTTCCAGATTCTGGCAGATATTTGACAGGCAACAACAACCCCGCCCCCCTTCCAGATGTTTCCAGTGTAACAACCCCATATAAATGTTTGCCTAACCTAACATGACCTAACCTCATCTTGCAACTCGACCCTAGTCATTGAATGCCTTGTTTTGACCCCCAATATTATGGTTCTGAGACTTTCGTTCCCTCATTCTGGCAACTCTTCCTCCATTTTGCCACTTCTGTGATACCTCCTCTGACAACTTTCCCTTGGAGTTTCAGATCCCGTGACACCCTTTCCTACGTAACACCTCTCTGACACTCATTAGACACCGTCAGTGACAACCGGCATCCTTTCAGGCACCTGCTTCACACATACACACATATTCTGACACACACACTCTCCCTTACATCCCTTCACCAAATGTACATCCATAGACGCTGCCCTCTGCAAGCACCTTGTTTCTGACACACCACAGAAACTGCACAGCAACCTTCTGACACTCTGCTGTCGTCCCATCAGTGTCAAACCCCAGCAATCAGTCTTGACACCTTCGTTTCGTACGATTATCTTTTGCTTCTCTTATTCTCCTTAGGATTATAGGCCAGGCATTTGATCCCTGGTCTAGGCTTATTCTCCTTAGGATTATAGGTCTAGGTTCTTGTGGCTGCATTAGATCTTTCCTAGAGAGATAGTGACCCCCCATAAGGTTTTTGGGGGGCTAATATTCCTCGGGGGTCACTTCATGATCTCGACAGTCTTTTGTTTATGTTTTCACGGCCATACCCAACGGGCTTGTACTAAAGACGCCTTTGCAAAGGTGGATACACACTAGGCTGAAACCCACCCTTGAGATCATGCAAATATGATATTATCTTTCCAGTAAAGAAACGTTACTTGTTAAGAAAGTTTATGCCTATGACGTCATTGCAGCACCTACGGTCAGTCACCAGTCAGCATAGAACATTAAACCAATTCCCTTCAGTGGATCATCTCAGCCTATGGCGAGGAGGATGGTTACAAAAACTGGTCGTATGGTCAAATGCTACGGAAAATGGCAACGAAAATGAAGATACTACAAACGTAGATAGACTAAACCTGTAACGATCGACCTCAAATTGCTTAGAACATTTGATAAATACGCGAGAATTAGTTATAATCGACACCGAAAAGGCCGTAGTATATCATTATGTTAACAAATGAAGTCTGGCATCGTCTGTCTGGCAGCTCAGCTGCTCTAGTTACCCAGGGGGGAAAACTCTCGTACGGATAATAAAGCCAGCTCCCGCTTAGAAAAAAAAAAAAAAAAGGAATAAATAAAACCTTTGGTTAGTTACAGCGCCATTACAAGGGAGATTAGCGGCCCAGAGCGGAATCATAAGCCCTTAATGACAGCTGTGGCTTCAGGACGCAAAAAATAAATGAATGATAATATACCCCTTTTTTTATTTTCTTATGCGTTAAAAAATGATTTTACGCAGAGCAATATCTAAAAGTACAATTTACGATACAATGCTATTCGAGAGAGAGAGAGAGAGAGAGAGAGAGAGAGAGAGAGAGACTTAAGCGGATGCAGCTCAAGTAAAAACAAGGGATCTTTCCAAAATGTCAAAATGTATCATTTTTGTACCCGAAGTTCTCTCTCTCTCTCTCTCTCTCTCTCTCTCTCTCTCTCTCTCTCTCTCTCTCTCACCTCTGTCTTTTGATGGAGTCTCTCCTACAGCTGTCATATTTAGAGTTTTATTTTTTTATTATTATTGTCCAGAGACGGAGCGGGGTAGACCCTCTTGCTTATCCTTCCCTCTTTGGAATAAGGGCTTTCGATCTGCATTCCAAAAGCCACACAAACACACACACACACACTAACAGCTAGTCCGCTTGTACAGTGGCTAGTGGTTAGTGTCGTGGCCTGCCACTCAGCAGATGTCGCCCTGAGGGCGATGGAAAATCACTGTGCTCTGTATCATGATCAGTTACTGCCGCAGTGTTGGGGGTGTCTTCAGCGGTGGGAGGTTGAAACCAACGTCCTTTGGAAGTTTGAATTTCAAGTCAGTGGCCCCTTTGGTGGGATTGTTCCGTGTGAATGAGTTTCATCTGAATAATAATAATAATAATAATAATAATAATAATCAATAATAATAATAATAATAATAATAAAAACTAGAGGCTGAAGTAGCTCCAGGATTCATGCAGAAGAGTGTGATCCTAGAAACGGCGCACATAGTAAGAAAAGTGATGGACTCCTAAGGAGGCAGGATGCAACCCGGAACCCCACACTATGAATACCACCCGGTCGAATTGGAGGACTGTGATAAAAAATAATAATAATAATAACTGAAACTCATCTATCCTTGACAGAGTCTAACCAGGCGTATACGAAGGTCAGACTTAAAACTCTGTAATGGTTCCTTGAACTAATTTAAGATCCACGCTTGGCAGATCTTGAATTGGGCGTCAGAAGGTCTTCCGCTCAGTTAAATTCTCACTTAAGTTGTGGACCGAGAGGTCTAACTGCGTCGATATAACTTTTAATAAGCTGCTAACACTTGATCAGGTTCTGATCAGCATTCTGTCTGAGTTTGATCGCTTTTTCTTTTGAGTTTCTATAAGGCTGAGTGCGTTTTGTTAACTACTTCCTACGTTTGACTCATTTCCAGAAAATATAAAAGTAGTCTCTACGTTTAATAGAATTTTGTAAGGAATTATTATTATTATTATTATTATTATTATTATTATTATTATTATTATTATTATTATTATTATTATTATTATTATTATTATTATTATTATTATTATTCAGAAGGTGAAACCTGTCCATATGGAACAAGCCCACCACCAAAGGGGCCACTGACTTGAAATTGAAGCTTCCAAAGAATATTTATGTGTCCATTAGGAAGAAGTAAGAGGAAGTAAAGTGAAATACGGAGAGAAGAGAGATTCCACTAAATCAATAAAGAAAATAGATAAATTACTAAATAGCTAAATAGATGAACATGTATTCAAATACAAGAAGAATAGTTTTAGAGTATTAATGCATAGCATCTTCGCTTGGACTTCCGAAGAAGATCCAACTGCACGACATCCTCTGTAGGGGAGCTGTACCACAGTCCAGCCGTGTTCGACAGAGATGCTAAACATTCACTGCACATTGGTGATGCTGTTCAGCGAATCTGGCTCCTCTCGGCAGATAAAAGGGTATCAGGGATCAACTATTGAATGTGAAAGATCTCTGTTGAAACACAACTTACGAGATCATGAGACCGACAATTGCTAGGCCTGCAGATCTCCCTCTCCACAGAAATTAGCTGCATAATCTTCTGAGTTATCTCGTGCATAAGCAGAACAAATAAACATTCGCTGACAAACAGAAACCCTCCGTCTTGTAATAAGTGAAATGCGGTTGAAAGGCGTCAGGACAGACCTGCTTGCTCTCCCCATTTCACCTGTTACTGAAAGGAGAAACGAAACAGGAAAACAGGAAATATTACAAGGCCCGAAACAGCGAGAAACAGCAGGAAGTGATGAACCAATCTTCAGCCTGAAGCCTTCGTAATCGTCTTAGTGTAAGAGGATATTGAAGACGGTAGCTACTCTCACCATTTATTAGTGTTGTTGTTGTTGTTATTATCAAAAGCGAAAAGGCCACTATAGTAGTTCGCAGAACACTCGCTCCTAACTCTCTCTCTCTGTGTTAGTCTCGGGCGCCATGGTGACCCAATACTGCTAATATCAGTTCCCCAACGTCTGTTGTAAGTTTATTATCGCCTGTATATCTATGTTTATTCATTATTCTACACATATAGATATTGAGAAACGAACAATCAGATAATGAATAACTGAATAACGAAAAATCTGAGATAGTGAATAATGAAAAATCAGAGATAATGAATAACGAAAAATCAGATTTAATGAATAATAAAAAAAGCAGAGATAATGAATAATGAAAAACCAGAGATGCCACATAACGAAAAATCAGAGATACTGAATAACTGAATAATGAAAAATAAAAAAAAGAAATGAATAATGAAAAAAATCCCAAAAAGAGATGGTGAATAACGAAAAATATGATAGTGAATAATGAAACATCAGATAAGGAATAATGAAAAATCAGATCTAATGAATAATGAAAAAACAGAGATAGTGAATAATGAAAAATCAGAGATAGTGAATAATGAAAAATCAGATATAGTGAATGACGAAAAATCAGACGTAGACGTGAATAATGAAAAATCAGATCTAATGAATATGAAAACAGATAGTGAATAATGAAAAATCAGAGATAGGGAATAATGAAAAATCAGAGATAGTGAATATTGAAAAATCAGAGACGGTGAATAACGAAAAATGAAAAATCACGTAGTAGAGTTCCGGAGTGGTGGAGTAGTAGTAGCTACTGTTACCCTGAGCAACCGTTCTGTAATATGCAGTTGAATAATTGATTGAAAAAAATGGGAAAACAGCGCTGCAGTAATTCCCTTGAGGACTGAAGTACTCTCTCTCTCTCTCTCTCTCTCTCTCTCTCTCTCTCTCCTTCTCTCCTTCCATTAGCTGGGAAAAACAAAACAATTTATGTTTTGTAAAATGTTTGAATTTACGAGTATTTATGATGACATTTCCCTTCATCTGAAGTATTCGTCAACGCTCCGAAATTTGATTCCAAACTGTCTAGCGGTTTCTGAGGCACAAGTAAAGTCACAGACGAACAGACAGACACACAATGTTGGTGTAGATATCAATGAAATGTGCTACTAGAAGACTTGTTGTGGCTCTGTAGAATATTATTGTTATTGAGGGCTTGTTGGTGAGGGCTAATCGCGCTGGAACCCGGAGCTGCTGTCTTCCTTACCCTCCTGATCCCGTACCTATCTCAACCACACTTTGGGTGGACAAACATGTTTGCAGGAGGAGGATGGATTTCTCCCATACCCTTCCATTCCTTGCTACACTGCCCCCACCTGGGCTGGACAAACATGTTTGCAGGAGGAGGATGGATGTCTCCCCTATCCTCCCGATTTCCTACCTACCCTACCCCTCCTGGGGTGGACAAACAGGTTTGCAAGAGGAGGATGGATATCTACCCTACCCTCCAATTCCCCTACCTACACTGCCCCTACCCAGGACGGACAAACCGATTTGCAGGGGGTGGGTGGCTGTGTCATGTCTCTTCTACTGTCACAGGACAGAGGTTCGGATCCCCAAAGAAGAGATTGCTTGCTTGGAATATATCATTATTATTATTATTATTAAAAATGAAAACATTACCCATAGAAGCATGAGTCTTGAAATGGAGAAGCAACTCCACAGTTATGTATATGTATACTTACATTTACTGATAAATCTGTACAGATTTATTTTGATAGCATAGGTTATGGTAACTGGCTGCCGTATGTTTTATGTTGATGAACACTAAAAATAAAAATAAAATATATCACAGTATTTTGATTCATAGGTAAATTTGAGAGAGAGAGAGAGAGAGAGAGAGAGAGAGAGAGAGAGAGAGAGAGAGAGAGAATTAGAAATTCTCTGATCAGTGACATCTGTCTATAATACAGATGGATTCAATATATATAACATAAATGTGTATATCTGTATATACAGAAAAGAGAACACGCCTCAGAGATGGAATCATAAACTATAACAGATAGAGATATCGATATATATTTTATTTAATCGTAATTCATCTGTTGGTTATAACGACGTTTCCTTCTATTAGAACTACCGCTATCTGATATATATCGCTCGTATTTACTTTTTCCTTTGAATTTTATGAGTAGCTGACTAGGGAAATATATATCAATTCTGAGACCAAAATGGCGTGTCAGGATTTCGAAGATAGTGGAATGGTTCTCTCTCTCTCTCTCTCTCTCTCTCTCTCTCTCTCTCTCAATGAGCTCCAGCCTTTGGAAAGCTTTCCAGGAACTGATTCACAATCGACTGGAACTCTGGAACACGAGAGTAAGTAATCAATCATAGACCGCGCCTGTCGAGGTATAGTCTAGCCAATGATGCATTTACTAATTAATCACACCTTTTTTTTGCAAGAGGTTGTAGGTTATTGAACTCTATTTTACTGTGTAATATATATATATATATATTATATATATATATATATATAT
>NC_087222.1:31540003-31552503 GCF_015104395.2 Macrobrachium nipponense
AAACATATAAATGAATATGACTTTTATCACATCACCGTGATTCATATGTACTCATTAACCCACAAATTAACCTTTAATATCCAATTCGCTCTACCTCGGAATGAACCTGTTTTCATATATGTTAACCGAAATGGAATTCTTTAGTTGATGAGAAGTCCGTCGGCTCGTGGGCTCGAACCACGGAAACAAGAATTCAGGACGACGTACAGTGACGTTCTTTTACCCACAAGGCTATCACGAGAGGTATGTTAGTTAACGCCTACGAATTCTTGTCGTGCTCAAGGCATTCGGTTATTTGTAAATAAATAAATATATATATAAGTATGTATATTTATATATATAAATATATATACTCTGTAAGTATATACATATATATATTATAGATATATATATTGTTTGTGCTTGAGTGCCTGAGTGGTGCATATTAATAATAAATCCACGGCACAAAGAAACGGCAACACTGCCTGCATGTACGTGGTGCCATATGGACTGCAAGATATTATAATCGATAGCCAACGTCATCGGAGAGAGAGAGAGAGAGGAGAGGGGAGGGGAGAGACAGGGGGAGGGGGTAATGTAGTACGGTATAACCCTTTGCTTTATCCCTCAACCCCAAACTCTCTCTCTCTCTCTCTTCTCTCTCTCTCTCTCTCTCTCTCGGGAAGACCTTGAAAATTCTGATTCGATGCGGATTTTGGCTTAATAATAATAATAATAATAATAATAATAATAATAATAATAATAATAATAATAATGCGTTGAAAGATTATCATTATAGTGTTTCATGTTTCAGTTAAGGCAAAGGTAATGCATATATATATCTATATATATATATATATATATATATATATATATATATATATATATATATATATATATATATAGTCACGAGTAAGAAGTCTAACCTCAACATTACTGCTCAGGACGTGCCCTGGTATATTTCTGCCCAAGGAAGTGCCCTAGTAAAGATCAGTTGACCATTACTAGGACACTTCCAGGGGCGACAATGCCGTAGTGAGTGCCCTACTTAGGAAGAGTGTGAAGACAATTATAGAATTAATTTCGTATATATATATATATATAATATATATATATATATATATATATATGAAGAGTGAATTTAATAGGCGTAAATGACCTATTACTTATGTCCTTTGAGTACTAAGGAATTCAATTTTCTTCTGCCGTCACTTTGGGCTTTATCAAAGATGAAAGAGAACTTCGTCTTTGCGAGAGATTATCTCTATTATGCTGTTGGGCCTGTTTCAAATTGGGCTGGATGTAAAAAAGAGAGAGAGAGAGATGAGAGAGAGAGAGAGAGAGAGAGACCTCTGCAACATTTGCAACGGAGATTCATTGCCGTCACTAAACTTTGCTGAACTCGAGGACTCATAAGACCACACAATGCTGCAGTGTTAACTATTGCGTTGTACTGGATGTTCATGATCTTTTCATACGCACGCACGCGCACACACACACACACACACACACACACATATATATATATATAGATATATATATATATATATATATATATATATATATATATATATATATGTGTGTGTGTGTGTAAGCAAATACCACAGGAAAATGCCAGGCAGAAGATCAGTACCAAGCGCTCTGATCTTGAAGCATGTATATACATTCATGTATAAATAAAAAATACATAATATACAGATGTATATATGTGCCATTATAATAACCACAATGCCCTCTTGACTCCTCGAACTCATCACCATAGTTTGGAGACAATTGTCACCACAAAGCATTGAGATCCCAGTGCAAGAAATGTGAAGAAATCAGGATGTTCGTTGTAGGACTGGAACTTGCAACCGGAGTGTCAGAACGATGTCACGTTGCTGAACTGATGACGAGAAGGATAAAAGTCTATTGCCGCTCAAACATACCTATATATGTTGAATTCAAACACACACACACACACACACACACAGGTGGTATAGAAGGCATCACCCAATACTGCTTGTACTATTGTTGATCAAAGGCTTTACATAAGTACCGATGGCATCTGTCTTTTTCTGATGGTCACCCATTCAGTTTCTGACCAGTCCCAACAGGTCATGTCTTTGAAGAGACTTTTTGTCTTCAAAATCAATGAAGCTCTTTGAGAAAGGCTAATAATCAGGTATTAGGATTGAAAATCATTATCAAACGAGCTTGATGGTGCGTGCTACGCTGCGCTGAAACCAGGCACTGCATGTCATATCTCCCCTACCTTCCCGATACCCTACCTACCTTGTCCCACCCTCCTGCTCCCATACCTACCATACCCCAGGTCGGACAAACCAGTTTATTGGGGGTGGGTGGCTGTGTCATGTCTCCCCTACTGTCACTTGGGGGAGGATTTTATTATGATAGATACACGATGTTTTAAACGTCACAAATGATATTCGATCCAGGATTTCAACATTAACAAATGTTGTGTAATAGAATAGGAATAAAATCCAATTATAATAAAAATAATAACAGAAGCGTTCAGAGACCTCAAACCTCCACCAAGGTTGGGGCCATCCACCCCAACAAAGGGTCTCTCCTCTCCCAACAAAGTTGCATTTCTGTCTCTCCCAAAATCTAGCCATCTGTGGCCAAGGAAAAGGTTCCTCTTTGGTAGCGTTTTTCTTCCGTTCCACAATTTAAGTTTCTACTTAGCATCAAAGAAACCGACTGAATAATAATAATAATAATAATAATAATAATAATAACTAAGCACAAAAGTCGACAACTTATCTAGAAAAAGTTCTTTCTTTCTTTCTTTGTTCTCAAAACCATCGTCTTCAGACTCAGTTCCACATTGGGGTTTCTATCTCTCTAAGTGACGCCACACGAGGAGATTGCGTGAGAGCTTCGCCTTTCTGCCGCAGCGCATCCACATGAGTGATCTACTACATCAGGAGGAGATGAAATATGAAGGAGAGACAGAGAGATAGAGAGAAAAAAAATATCGCCTCTTTTTGAAATGGGCGACAAGGCGGACGTCTCCTTTGAAGTTCTCAGGCTGAAGTTAAAAGCGATCTTCTCAAAAGTTTATCCTTTCCAGAAACTCTAGGGGGGCGGGGGGGGGGGGGGGTACAGGCAACCAGGTGGGTTGGCTTTCCGAGGAACTGGGCTCTCCCACTCACCCCCCCCCCCCATATCTCTCTCTCTCTCTCTCTTTCGTCTGTGACTTCTCCTTGCTCGATGAGTTTTTAATTTCATTTCCCTGCCGAGTGAATCCAAAGGTTCCTTTTCGCTTGGTTCCGGAAACTGAGAGACTAATTTCTCTCTCTCTCTCTCTCTCTCTCTCTTTCTCTCTCCTCCTCCTCCTCCTCCTCTTCTTCTTCTTCTTCGTCTTCCTCTTCCAATTCCCCATCGCCTACTTAGTACCACCAGCAAGAAGTCCCTGGGTCAACCTATTTTGTTTCTATTGGTCTAATTGGTACATTATGTACATGGTATTTAGCTGACTAAGGTGGGTCGCAGCCAGCCGGTTGGTCAGAGAACCTCCTCTCAAATGATTGTTGAGAATTTGAAAGCTTACAGCATTTGGAGTCACCCCTACAGAATGGTGAATGAAGTGACCATACACACATTATATATATATATATATTATATATATATTATTATATATATATATATATATCTCGAAATTTTCACACCGTTTGGTTTCGCTTGTCAATACACAGTCTTGGATCCAAATGCAAGAATATGAAGACATTCCAATGTCCGGAGCAGGACTCGAACCTGCATCCGTTGTATCAGAACGATATATATGTTATAGGGAATATAATGAAATCCATGGATTTCACGAAATCCCTAGGGCTTACGTGAAATAACCAGTTTGCTCAGGAACATTTGAACCCCTAGGGCTAGTACTAAACACGGTGAAACAGTGATTCGTCTACACTGTTTCGCTGTTTTTGGTACAAGTCCCTTGGCGGTCAAATGTGTTTCGCTGTGTTTAGTACTAGCCCCTGAGGGTCAAATGTGCTTAGGGACATTTGACCCTCCACAGGCTAGTACTAAACACGGCAAAATACACTGGACTCCCCAGGGTCTAGTACTAAACACAGCAAAACAGTGTAGATGAATCACTGTTTCACCGTGATTAGTACTAGCCCTCGGGGTTCAAATATTCCTAAGCAAATTGGTAATTTCACATATTCCTGCTGGAAACAAGAGTAAATTACTAATCCTAATCTAAACACAGGTCAGAAGGGTTAGCCACTTCATTCCATCGTTCCCGAAGGAAAATGTTTCTATTCGTAGGAAGACGACGAATGAAGGAATTCTTCTGAAATGTCAGTATGTCTTAGTTCCTGGGATCATCGTTCCTCTCGCAAAGTTTGGAGACAATTGGTACAGCGGTTGTCAAAATATCGCTCGCACAAGATTTTTGACCGCCCTGCTAGTTAAAGTGTGCTCTTACAGTTATTTATTCTAGTGTAACAACACTGAAGTTATCTTAAGAGCGATTAAAAGATAATTCTCTGTTAAAATCATCATCAAAAAACCGTTTTTCTGTAGTGGAACAAGTTGTGCCACTTGCAACGAGATTGCTTTCTCCATCTCTCTCTCTCGCTCAATCATACACACACACACACAAACGCACCAACACACACACATACACACACACACGTTAAGCCCCCCTCTCCATCTCCAAATACCTCCGAAGATTCCAGCTCCAACAAAGGAGATCTGGAGGCATTAACTCAACCATCAGTGTAAATAAGGCCGGGCAAAAATGAGTGCTACGACTACTACTACTACTATTACTCTCTCCTCTCCGTTTTCTTTACGAGGAAAGAAAACGGAAGAAACGACAGACGTTGCCGAATATATATATCTCGATCAGATAGAATGAACACTTACGGGAAGATCCCACGAACGGCCGCAGTCAGGAGTTAATTTTTGGGGCTTTTAAGATTTCTTTTTTTTTTTGCTAAAAAATGTCACGAAATAACTGGGATCTTGTGGTATGTGTCTTAATTATAACTATTCTCTCTCTCTCTCTCTCTCGCTCTAACTCTCTTTCGACTTAAAAGAAGTTAGCAGTATAACATATATATATAATATATATATATATATATATAGATATATATATATATATATATATATATATATATTCACGTAAGGGCTAGTGAAAGAAGAGACTTGGGATAAGTACTTTCGTAGTATATTCTACATTTTAAAGTTCACTCTAAGTATATATATATATAGTTTACAGAGCTTTATAAATACATAATCTTCATTCATTTTTTTCAACCCTTCGACCACTCCATTCTATGGATAATTGCTCAACATCGTGTGAAGTATAAGGTTGGCTCATCCAATAAGAACACTTATATCTAATCTGTACTTTACAAGTTTAAAGAAAAAATGACTCACTACAGAAAAGTAATGATAGGCATCTTCATCCGATAATTTCAAAGCATAAGTAGACTCTCAATAACTATTCATAAAAATATTCATTACCACTAATTAAAAACACTACATTACCTACTATCTCATTTAAAATATGAACTAATTCAAAAATATCAGAAACGCCATGATATATAAAAATAAAAGTTAAGTATATCTTAGTTTAACCAAAGGGACCTACAGCTTACAGTGGGATCCGAACCACATTGCATCGAGAAATGAATTTCGAATCACCGGAAACAAATTCCTTTGATTCCACGTTGGCAGCGCGGGGAACCGAACTCGGGTCTACCGCATCGGTAGGCGAGTAGGTTAACCACTCGTCCAACGAGGAACTTAGCGAATCCAGACGGGAGCTAAAAGTGGAATATTGAAAGGAGAGGAATGAAAAAAATATGCAAGACATGACGAAAGTAAAAATAAACAAATAATAATTATTATCATTTTGTTTTGTCTTGTATATATTTTTTTTTTTGTATTCTCTCCTTCTTTCAATAGTTTCCTTTTAACTCCAGTCTGGGAAAGAGCATAGAAGGAATGACTCTCTCTCTCTCTCTCTCTCTCTCTCTCCTCGGCCTCATACCCTTTAACGCAAAGATGATTATGTTTTTCGACTCGGTGGAAGGAGAGAGAGAGAGAGAGAGAGAGAGAGCGAGAGAGAGAGAGAGAGAGAGAGAGATTTGCAAATAGGGATAAAAAAAGGAGAAGGAAATACAAGTGAAAATAATAATAATAATAATAATAATTAATAATAATAATAATAATAATAATAATAATAAATAAATAAAAACCAAGACGCCAAAATCCTTTTTCAGAAAACTGGGCAAATGGCAGCTGACTCCACTAAGTCTGCTTGGGGTGTCTGCCTGCTTGCTGGCTTTGCTTTCTTGTTGGTGCCTCTGCTTTCCTGCAAAAGTTTTTATTTATTTATTTATGGTTCTCTTCCATCTTTGACCTCGTGTTGTTTATTCTTTCTGTTTCCTCTTCGTTCTCTCTTTATTTCTTTGTTGCATATCTGTCTCAGCTTTTGAGATCTGATCGGTTTTTGTTTTTGTTCCATAATAATAATAATAATAATAATAATAATAATAATAATAATAATAATAATAATAATAATAATAATAATAATATTAATAATAATAATAATAAAGGATGAACCTCCAAGCATCTCACTTCAAGCAGCTACAAAGTTTGTACAAACTAACTCTCTTCAAGCACTGCGCCACTTACCTCTCTGCCTCTACATGCTCATCCTCTCTTGAGACCTAATCTAGTTCTCCCTAATCAGCCTCTCTTTAGTCCTCACACCGTTGGACTGTGGAACAGCCTCCCTACAGAGGATGTCGTGAGACTGAAACTAATACTATTCTCCTTTTATTTTTATCAATTTTTCTCTTTATTAATTCATTTTTTTTCAATAAGTGGGATCTCTCTTCTTTATGTATTTCCCGTAACCTCTTTCTTCTTCCTGATGAACACCTTAGTATTCTTTGGAAGCTTGAATTTCAAGTCAGTGGCCCCTTGGGTTCATCTCCAAAATAATAATAATAATAATCATAATATGCTGGAAGTAAACCCTCTTTTAAACATGCTTTTATTAAACGTAATTGCTGCCTCAGTTGCGTCAATGTTATATAGGTTCTTGTCTATTTTTCTCATTATAGTTTGCTCATTGTTGCTTAAACTGGTGAGCAACGCACCGAAGGCTGGCATGGCTCAGATAGGTAATCGAAATCGACTTTGACAATTATCTATTTGAGACATGCCTACCTTCATTGCGTTGCTCACCAGTTGAAGCAACAACGAGAAAACAATAATTAGAAAAATAGAGAAGAAACTTTATAAAATTGACGCAGCTGATGCAGCAATTACTTTTAATAAAACAAAAATATTAATAACCTCTATCTATTTAACATCTGCTCATTCGCTCTACCTGAAAACGTCATTCATTTCATTGCAAATGGAGCAACTCTTATTAAAAACTTGTATAGTCCTCTCAGGACACCAACTTTTGCCCAATCAGCATCTTTGAAAACACTCTCTCTCTCTCTCCTTTGCATATTCAGCTTACTTCAGAAACTATACACGTCGCTTAAGCCTCGTCTTTGGAACCAGTATTTTCAGTTTTCTGCAAAAGAGAACTATTATAGAGATGGCTGTTTGTCTGTCCGTCTGTCCTTTTTCTATCCGCCCTCAGATCCTAAAATCTAATGAGGCTAGATGGCTGCAAATTGGTATGTTGATCATCCACCCTCCAATCATCAAACATATCAAATTGCAGCCCTCTAGCCTCGCTAGTTTTTATTTTATTTAAGGGTAAAGTTAGTCATGATTATACGTTTGGCACCGCTATATGTGCCAACAACAAACGCCACCACCGGGCCATGGCTAGAAGTTTTATGGGCCGCAGCTGAGAGTTTCATGGCGAGTGGCTGAGAGTTTCATACAGCATACGCTGTACAGAAAACTCGATTGCGTCAAAGGTTTTTTTTCTTGTTTTCTTTGCAGTTATTTTTCTCTGGAACTTTTTCAGAACATTCTCTTTGGCTTAAACTCCTCTTCCAATCTTCCTTATTGACATCTCTGAAGCATTTCTGTTTCATGACATATTCAGCAGCTTTGTGTATCCATCATCAAAAATACATCCTTCTATTTCTTTGTATATTCAGCATCTCTATAAGCACCCTTCCAATTCACATTACATTCGGAAACTCTAGATAACTTTCTATTTCTCTGGATATTCACCATTTCTACTTTGCAAATTCAGCTTCTCCCTCTATTTCTCTGAATAATACCATCTCAAAAAACACACTGCTATATCATTGCATAAAGCGTCACTTCACTTATAAAATTTTTGCATTTTCAGCATCCCTAAAAAACACTTCTTTTATATCTTTGCATATTCAGCATCATTAAAAACACTCTTCTTTTATATCTTTGCATATTCACCATCTCTAAAACGCCCTTAAATCTATTTGCATATTCAGCATCGATACAGTACTTGAATTTCTTTGCATATTCAGCAACTGAAAAAACCATCTTCTATAGCTTTGCATATTCAGCATCTCTTAAAAAAAACCTTTTGTGTCTTTGCATATTCAGCATCTCTTAAAAAAAACCTTGTGTGTCTTTGCATATTCAGCATCTCTTAAAACAGCCTTCTTCTTCTTCTACTTCTTTGCCTATTCAGCAGCCCTGGAGGCCACTGGAAACAGGCCTCACCCCGAGAGTCCATCCCAGCTCCTGTCCCAGACACTCTTGGCCTCTGTGATGCCAAAAAGGACTCCCTGTTGCATAAGGCTGTTAACGAAGGATATCTTACAGACATTATGGTCGAAACGACTTCAAAGGGAAGCGTAATTTGGAACAAAGGGCAAAGAGAGACCTTCCCAAAGGACAGGCCCTACTAGGTTTAAGATATGACAGAGAGAGAGAGAGAGAGAGAGAGAGAGAGAGAGAGAGAGATCAAAATGGCAGGAAAAAAAGGAAGGAAATAAGAAAGGACAGACGGAAGAATATCTATTTTCGTTGACTTCATTATTCATGTGTTTGTGGGGATAGTCGAGAGAGGGAAGTATTGCGTATCCGAGAGAGAGAGAGAGAGAGAGAGAGAGAGAGAGAGAGAGAGATGTCGTCAACAACAGCATGTGCTTCCGAGGTCACATCCCATCTAATGAGGCAAAACATCGATCACATCAAAAGACCACATCGGTCCTATCCCCGCATTGTGACGACGAACAGAGACACGGCCTTCCTGTCGACAATAGTAAGCGACGCTTTTGTTTTTTTTTCTTCATTAGCGTCGAATTTGCGTAGATGCGACGCCAGATAGGACTTGATATGAAGGGACCATTGATCCTGAAGGCAGGAGGAAGCAGTGGCGGTGTAGTATATGTCCAGTTTTGGATCTTATGGGAGTCATTATCCTGATGATATTGACAGTCTTTTGTTTGTTTATGTCCCCGTTTCAAATCTTGCCAAGATAGTGATCTTAGCTCTATGATACTTATAGGCTTAGTCTTTTGTTTATGTTTAGACGTCATTCCCAACGGACCTTTGTAAAGGTGGGTAGCTATACCGGGTGTTTCCATTAAAAGCTTTTGGGGTGTAAATGGAAGTCATTAAATGGGGGTGTATTTCTTCATACACTCGTCTCTGTCCATTTCTGACGACATTGAGCACCTTAACCTGATGGCCTAAGGTCACCCTTACAAAAACTAAGTAATAAATTGCGCCGAAGTGTCTTCAGCGCGGCCGATTTTTCTGTGTAAAACGCTCAGCCGCGTCCCACGAAACTCTCAGCCACAACCTGATGGTGGCTTGCGTTGTAGCCATACATGGCTAACTTTAACCTTCAATGAAACAAAAACTACTGAGGCTAGAGGGCTGCAATTTGGTATGTCTGATGGTTGAAGGTTGGATGATCAACATACCAATTTGCAGCCCTCTAGCCTCAGTGGTTTCTAAGATCTGAGGGCGGAAAGATAAATAACCATCTCTGTAAGTCTTATTTTGCAGAAAACTGAAAATTAATCACATCATCAGTAACATGTGCATACGGGTCTGCCCCCATACATTCTCTCCTGTTACATTTCACTTTCATCATACATTCACCCACTACTTCCACCCAGACTTCCTGCTCCCATCACCCGTAGAATCGCCACACAAATGGGTCTGCCCCGTACTATAAAGTAGAGCCTCCGAAAAATCATCGGGAAGATTAATGTAGTAATTTGTTAACAAAAACCAAAAACCAAGCAGCTTGATCTACCGCTATTCCTGCCCCGTCCAAGGACGCCTTGGCAGTGACATCGGAATGACCACGATGCGCTTTTCCACAAGAATTTCCTGCCATGCCCAAGAGGGAACGATCTTCAGTCGTGCAAAAACTGCCCACAACCGACGAATTAAACGACAAGATATTATCCCGAACATTGAAATTATTGACCACAGACCATCGCCGACTGCGCTTCTTGGAAGCCTTGGAATATAGGAAAGTTAAGCCATCAATGAATATCACCCACCAGACTTTTCTGCACCAATCAAAATTCAGCGACTGTAGAACGGAATTCGCCTACTCCTTCCCAGCACAACAGTAGCGCTCGCATGCAAGACTCGCTCCAACCATCGACGCACGAGAGACATTCCTACCGGGCTGCTTTTGAGCAAGAGCCCGTGCTGGCATAAAGCCAGCTTAATCTCAAACATCAACAACAACAACACGAGAGACAGCTTAGGGCAAGAAGGATGCCCCTAGGCATCCGTTGATAGATAAGCACAAAATTTGACATCTCCCACCCCTCTTATAAAAGCCCATCGGAACCCAGTACTCATCCAGTTCGCCCTCACCAAGTTCCTCGTTGGACGAATGGTTAACGTGCTCACCTACCGATTCGGTAGTCCCCGAGTTCGGTTCCCCCCGCTCTGCCAACGTGGAATTAGAAATTTGTTTCTGGTGATTAGAAGTTCATTTCTCGATGCAATATGGTTCGGATCCCACAATAAGGTGTAGGTCCCGTTGCTAGGTAACCAATGGGTTCGTAGCCACGTAAAAATATGTAATCCTTCGGGCCAGCCCTCAAAGGAGAGCTGTTAATCAGCTCAGTGGTGGTCTGGTTAAAGTAAGATATACTTTTTTTTTACTTTTTGCCCTCAATAACGTCCTGATGAAGACCATGGAGTTGGTCGAAACTTGTACACTATGTACACTACACCAGCCCCTGATATAAGCAAAATATATAATATTTTTGATAAAACAAAAATAATAATCTAGATACACGAGATATGATAAAATTTATAATTAGCAACATCCAGGCAACTGCCTGGATGTTGCTAATTATAATTTTTATCGTATTATCTCGTGTATCTAGATTATTATTTTTGTAGTGGTAAAAATAGTAAATATATTGATGATAGTGACAATACTAATACTGAGCATAATAGGGGAAATATTTAAAAAAAAAAGTTATAATTAAAAATCGATTAGATTTCTACCACTAGCCCCTTTTTTTTTTTTTAATTATTATTTTCTTAGAAGTGGCCAAAGGCAATGCATTCTGCGGAGTTAAAGAAGTTGGACAGAATAGTCAGTTTACTGTTCGATATTTCCCGACAAGGAGAGAATGAGAGAGAGAGAGAGAGAGAGACCAAACCCCTCAGAAATGATGCTTCCTGCTTGCCTGAGAGCCACAGAAGATCTCATGGCAAACTGCACGCACGTTTCCAAGTCATTATACTCCTTTAAAGGTGAACGTAAACTGATTCAATAAAGGCTTCATTTCTGTTCATTCTCGTCTCCCTCTGGCCTGGGCTAGGAAAGGGTATCAGGTCGACAGTTTCACTGGATTTTTCCCCCCATTAAAAGAGAGAGAGAGAGAGAGAGAGAGAGAGAGAGAGTTTGGGAGGACCAGTACCTAGTTTTAACCTATATATATATTATATATATATATATATATATATATATATATATATATATATATATATATATAGTATGTATATCCTCTCAAGGCAAAAATAGGCACTTGTTCATTGCATTATGGGGATAGTCTCTCCATTCCACCGCCCTGGGGGTTTCGCCCCTTATTCTCTCTCTCTCTCTCTCTCTCTCGACAAGATCTACGAGTATCGGCGCAAGAGAAGGGAAAAGTGTGTATTTCATTGTGATTAGAATCCAGTGAGACAATCAACCTGATACCGTTTCCTAGCCCAGGCTAGAGGGAGACGAGAATAAGCAGAAAGTGAGAATTCCATGACTAGGAAAGAGGAGAGAAACAGCTGGTTTCCTCAGAGCAAGTTTGTCCTCTGTCGAAGAAGTTTAGCTTAGAAACGCACGAACAGATTGCCATGGGAACCTCTGTGACTGCTTCTGAGGAGTTTGGTTCAGGTCTCTCTCTCTCTCTCTCTCTCTTCAATGTCTCTTAGTTAGGAGAGATGAGCTACTAGACTTTCCAACATCACCGTTAGTACTAGTACTAGCGCCATGACGATCGTCTGGATTCCACGGCGGAGCTACCCCCTTTCGAGGGGAAACATGACGTTATTTCCCCTTTCCAGTCTCTCCCGTCCTTTCCATGCGCCCATCTTTC
>NC_087222.1:31555003-31582322 GCF_015104395.2 Macrobrachium nipponense
ATATACACACATACTTAAATCCACGGTAGAGAGGTTAATGAAATAATGCAACAGGGACTTGGAACAAGTACTATCGCAGTATATCTACATTTTCAAGTTCACACTGAATATAAAAGAAGTTGACAGGCATTTGTATACAGTGTTTCATTTACTACCTTTCTACGTGTTCCTTCGTGCTACATTGAATATACGTATGTAATATATATTAATATATATCTATATATATATATATAGATATATATTATATAAATTATCTCATATATATATATATCTCTACATATATAACATGTATGATATATGTAATAATATATATATATATGAATATTTAATATATCTGTATATAACTATCTCTATAATAATAATATAATCTATATATAATCTATATAAAATATCATATAATAGATATCACATGGTGTCTGTGCGAGCTAGTTTGATTCTATTAAACTAAGCATTGAGGCCTATTCGACCATTCAGTAATTAAGAGAGTGAAAAGGCGTTGGAGAGGTTGAACAGCAAGATGAAGATATCCAGAGAATAAATGAGAGGTTGTGGAGCCAGATGGAAGAAAGAGAATATGGACGGAGGTACAGTAAGACTAAAAAGAGAGTGGAGTTAGGGCTGGAAGGAACACTGGAGGAGAAAACCGGAAATCCCTCAATACCCAGAAAGTGTAGAATGCTAGATGGGGGGACTAAGAGCACTAAGTGTATGAGGGATTGACGTGCTGCTTATGAGCATCTCCTGTAAGTGATAGAAGTGTCTAATTTTGTAGAAATTTTATTGCGAGGTTAGACTGTTAAACTGGGCGTGTGCTAGTGGCAGTTGTGTGGTCCCTCTCTCTGGGGCCACCATCTGTGAAGACCACAATATATATATATATATATATAATATATATATATATATATATATATCAATATATATTAATATGTATAGTATATATATATATTATTAATATATATATATATTATATATATATATATATATATATTATAGTAGGAGCCTAAATTTCCTTAGGTGATGCCTGGGGACGCCGCTGAGCCATCGTGGGTTCTGTTAATCGTCTTAATCCGCTTTATTGTTGCCATAAGGAAGTTGTTGTCTATCGGATCAGAGTCCCAGGCTCTATTGGAAAGGTTGAGCCTATTATCTTGTTGTGTTATTAGTGGAGATTCCAGTAGAGAATTAAGTTTGAATTTTTTATGTTATAATTGACATCAAGCTCATTTCTATATTTCATTTTCTTACTGCGATTAACTTTGATATTTCCCAAACAAATGTAAATTCTAAAAAGTTAACAGCAACCACATGTTTAATCGTAGTAAAACGTTTAGTTTAACATCGCCTGTTTACCATATTATAGATCTTTTTAAATAATCATAATGTTGATGATAATATTATGAAGCCTTTAGAACCTTTTTTCAAATAGGATCTTTTGAACAGAATGGCGGCATCAGGTCAGTTGCTTTTAAGCAATCTTTACAATTCTTCTTAGTACTTTCTTTCAGCTCTCAGCTAGATGACCTCCATAATATTATGGATCAGAGGAAGGACAGGAGTTTTGGATTCTGGATTTTCTCCAGAAGTTTTGCGTTTCCTTTTATAAATATCACAAACACTGGGCAGCGTTTTGCAAATGTTAGCACTCAAGAAAATAGTAGTCATCTATGATCATAAAATCCGGATCTCATATAGTTTGTCCACCTCAGGTGGGGGCCACAGTATGTAGGGGAGACACCCAACCTCCTCCTGCAAATCTGTTTGTCCATCCCGGGATCCAAGACAAGTCGGCTGAACGATGAGATACTTGACAGGCTGTAAGCCATGGAGATGCCTAAATACAGGATATATATGCATCTCATTCATAATTATTATGGTCACTGTTTTGCTTGTTGTTAGGGTAGTGTCTAGTTTAGTCTCTCTCCTCTCTCTCTCTCTCTCTCGAACCCTTTCCCACTGGGTCTATTGTGGTCCGCTTGATCCTGCCAAGGCTAAAGCGTATTCAGAAAAAAGCTCGCTCGCTCGTTTTCGTTTTTTTCTCTAAAAAATATTCTGGCTTAAGCTACAAGGATCCTTTAAGAGCGATTTTTAATTCCTTGTCTGCTTTGCTGAGGCTTCCTGCTACGGCCTTCTGTATCAATTTTGGGAGATGACCCACTGGTCTTTGTGTCGCTTTAGGCTTCTTTGCGTAATTGAGGATGGTGTGACCACTATACCATGGTAGGAAAGTTCGAACAGTCCCCAGACTTGAATTGGAAATTCATATGTTGATCACCCACCCTCCAATCATAAAACATGCCAAATTGCAGCCCTCTAGCCTCACTAGTTTTTATTTTATATAAGGTTAAAGTTAGCCATGATCTTGCGTCTGGCATGGCTATAGGCCCAAACAACACAGGCCACCATCGGCCTGTGGCGGGAAATTTCATACAGTATCATACGCTGTACAGAAAACTCGATTGCACCAAAAAAACTTGGGTGCATTTTTTTACTTGTTTGAGGATAGGTTGCCAGGGTACGATAAATTTACAGGTAAGGAGAAGCTCCAGAATTATGACTTGCTGATGTAAACTTGTATTTCAGTGGTTACAGACGGTTATGGGAGGAGAAGATAGCGGGAGAACGTGACATTACGGCTCCTCTCGGGCAGGAGAGAGAAAGAGAGAGAGAGAAGGGAGTCCAAAAATGAAATTAGGCAAAACCTCTCTTACAATAATAATCATGACATTGTTTACTGAAGACACCAAAATGTACTGAACTATATTGAAATTAGTAACACGATGTAATATATAAGTCTTTGGTCATATTTACAGTGCACAGCGGGAGGTGCACTGCAAACATGACTTAAAAGGTTCTTTGCGACTACTTTGAAGTTTTCTTCCTATTACACCATTCAAAGCTATTAGTGTCAGTTATCCTATCATTACTGAATGTCCTCATAAGTCCCAGCACTTGACTTTTGGTCTCAATTTTATATTCTCTCTCTCTCTCTCTCTCTCTCTCTCTCTCTCTCTCTCTCCTGCCCGAGAGGAACCGTAGTGTCACGTTCTCCCGCTATCTCCTACTCCCATAACCGTCTGTAACCACTGAAATACAAGATTACATCAGCAAGTCATAATTCCAGAGCCTCTCCTTACCTGTAAATTTATCGTACCCTGGCAACCTATCCTTAAATAAGTAAAAAAAAAAAAAATGCACCCAAGTTTCTTTGGTGCAATCGAGTTTTCTGTACAGCGTATGAAACTTTCAGCCACGGCCCGGCAGTGGCCTGTGTTGTTTGGACCTATAGCAGTGCCAGACGCACGATCATGGCTAACTTTAACCTTAAATAAAATAAAAACTAGTGAGGCTAGAGGGCTGCAATTTGGTACGTTTGGTGATTGGAGGGTGGGTGATCAACATACCAATTTGCAGCCCTCTAGCCTCAGCAGTTTTCGAGATCTGAGGGCGGACAGACAAATAGCCAACTTAATAATAGTTCTCTTTTGCAGAAAAACTAAAAGTTAGACTCACTCTTGACCAGATTATCCAAGAGAGGAGGAACAGGTGAACCCACTTATATGAATTTCCAATTCATGTCTGGGTACTGTTCGAACTTTCCTACCATGGTATAGTGGTCACACCATCCTCAACTATGCACAAACGGCTGAAGCGACACAAAGACCAGCGGGTCATCTCCCAAAATTGATACAGAAGGCCGTCGCAGGAAGCCTCAGCAAAGCAGACAAGGAACTAAAAATCGTTCTTAAAAGGATCCTTGTTAAGAGAATAGGAGGGTAGGGAAGACATGACACAGCCACCCACCTCCATGCAAATTGGTTTGTCTGCAACAGGTGGGAGGAATGGGAGGGTAGGGGGAAAACATCCTCCCAAACCTGTTTGTCCACCCTGGGTGGGGGAAGGGTAGGTAAGGGAATGGGAGGATAGGGGAAATATCCTCCCAAACCAACCTGTTTGCCCACCCTGGGTGGGGGTGAAGGGAATGGGAGGGCAGGGGGGAATCATCCTCCTCCCAAACCAACCTATTTGTCCACCCTAGGTGGGGGGAAGGGTAGGTAAAGGAATGGAAGGGTAGAAGAAACATCCTCCCAAACCTGTTTGTCCACCCTGGGTGGGGGAAGGGTAGGTAAGGGAATGGGAGGGTAGTGGAAACATCCTCCCAAACCTGTTTGTCCACCCTGGGTGGTGGGAAAGGGTAGGTAAGGGAATGGAAGGGTAGAAGAAACATCCTCCCAAACCTGTTTGTCCACCCTGGGTGGGGGAAAGGATAGAGAAGGAAATGGGAGGGTGGGGGGAACATCCTCCCAAACGAATGATTAAGGGGAAACGGAGAAACATTTAGGTAAACGACTCCTGAGATGAGAGGGCCAGTGTTAACTTTGGAGGCTTTATCGGTCCCCCGAGGGGAAGAACCCCTTATTGTGTTCAGAGGGCTTCTTCACTGCACCTTCAGATAACCGTCTTTCCCACTTTTTTTTTTTTTCTCTCTCTGTTTGTTTAGAAATAATGGATACTTTTTCCTCGTATGTATTAATTTATTTCTCTTCTTTTTTAATAGTCTTTGGAAGCTTGAATTTTAATTAAATCAGTGGCCCCTTTGGTGGTGGGATTGTTCCATAATGATAATAATAATAATAATAAAATAATAATAATAATCATAATAATAATAATAATAAATAATAAATAATAATATTCTTTGGAAAATTGAATTTTAAATCAATTGCCCATTTGGTGGGGCTGTTCCATATGAATAGGTTTCATGTACTGAATGATTAATAATAATAATAATAATAATAATAATAATTATAATAATAATAATCTGAGAGCACTTGTTTACACGGTTACTCGAATTTTATAGTTTGCCTTCACAATCTACGTGTAAGAATTCATATTTATAAGTCTGACAGTTCATTTTATCGCCATATCAAATTTTCTCGTTCTTATGAAACCATCGTGAAATTTGGCAGGAAAGTCGTTCCCCCCCCTCCCCCCCCCCCCCCCCCCCCCCACCCCCCCCCCCCCCACCCCCCCCCACCACACAGGCCCCTTTGGCTTTGGTCGGCCGAATTTCATGCCACTACGTCACTACCGACTGCCAAGGTTACGAGGTCACAAGTACAGTAAAATTCATCCAAAGCTGTGCATGAATATATTTATAGATTTGATAATTGAGCAAATTACTTCAAGTCCATTTTAGACGCTTATATTTTTCCTTTTGTATGTCACTTCTTAAAGTTTTAAGGCTGGGGTTCCCAACCTGGGGTATATGTATCCCCAGTGGTACATTTGTACTCTTCTGGGGGTACATTGGATCTGAGAGAATAGCCACTACTCTGCTCTGAGATTATACATGACTTTTTTTTATTTACTTATCACCGTTAATATTCTTATGCAATCTACACAAACAGATTTCACACTAAAATTATATCACAATATCATCAATTATCAGGGGTACAAAGGAAGCTATTATGCCCAAGGGGTACATAATAACAAAAAGGGCATCATTGCAACAGTAGATTTAACAATTCGTAATTTTTTTTATTACAGAAGTTCATGAAGAAACAGTAAAACCAAAACTGGTGGAGAGTATCAGAAAAAATTCTAAAATGTTATTAAAACAAGGCATGATCCAACCTCCAGCTTACTCGGGATGCGTGCAAGATTTTCCCCCTCATGCATGAGTTGTAAACATTATTTTCTTATCTTTTAACGTAAATCAAAACATGCTAAAATCCACGGTCAAATAGAATGTTGTTTCACCAACGAAAATAAAAATAAAAATGCTATATTTTATTAGAGATAATTGTTCCGTACTGTTTAACATAAACATTATTTATTTTTCTACGATTTCATTCCGAACAAAAAAAATCATAAATATCCTATCTTAAAATTCCTGTATATTTAACTCAATGCGAAACACCTTTTTCAGACCTTTTTAGGCTTTTCCATAGACCTTTCCTAATCCCACCCCCTAAACACCAAGAACAACAAAGAAGCTTGCAAGCTAACTCCCCGAGTAAGCAATAATCATGAAACCATAAAGAATGTAATGTGCCTCAGATGACAAGGCTGAATTATTAAGGATTCAACAGAATTATTATTATTATTTCAGTAGATGAAATTTATTTATGTGGAACAAGCCGACCAAAGGGCCCACCAACTTGAAATTCTTGAAGCTTCCAAATAATGTGGGTTTCAACCTTCCGCTGCAGACTGCCCACTGCAGCTGGAACTGATCACGATACGGAGCCAGTGATTTTCCATTGCCCTGGGGTAGACGCGAAGCTCCCGCGCGACATCTACTGAGTGGCATACCGCGACACTAACCACTATATATATAAACCAGATTTTGAAAAGTTGTTTCATTTAGGAGCAATGAGTTGTCCAGATATCTGGAACAATCTTAAGTAAATAGAACTTTGCTGCTGACTGTCGTTGGCAACTAAGAAATATGCTATCAAGTCATTCTTATGATTACGGTTGATGTTGATGATTAGTGAATATCATTAATTTTCTGTATTGAATCATGATACTGTGAAACAAGTATCTAAAATCTATATAATCTAAAGAATTAAAAACATCTTCATTCCCGGTTGCCATCACCATCATTTAATAGGAAAGTCAAGAAGAGAAAAATATTATAGATACAGAAAAACAGAGCAAAATATAAAGAACGCATCAAATTCCTTAAATATATAAGAAGAGAGCCAATGAATATTCGCCCCCATTATCGTATGTCCTCTTTCTCTCACGATAAATATTTGGACTGTGTTTACCCTTTCCACCACGTTTGTACCCCATAAGGTTTGCTATTTCCATTATGTGGACTTATCGTATTTCGCTTCCACCCTTTTCTGAATGGAGGGGTAGAGATGTAGCCTTACTATTACTATTATAATGATTATTATATTATCATTGCTGTTGTTGCTGCTGAGGTGTGGAATTCACAATAACCTTTGAAACTGACATATATATATATATATATATATATATATATATATATATACCTATACATAAATTTTGCTTTGAAATTTTCCGTAAAATATTTGTTAACAGTATTATTATGCCTGAATATATTTCAATGTACTTACTATCGCTATTAATATTATTGTTATTTTATGAACAAAAAGAGAGCATTTTGATTATTTATACAAACAAATGAATGCATTTGTCACGTAGTATAACAATATAGCTTTTTCTATGTGCCAACAGGGAAAATGAATAAAGAAAATTATTTATCAGTTTATATATATATATATCTATATATATATATATATATATATATATATATATATACATATTCTGACTCAACTCGGGATCGAATCTGGGTCCACCATTTGTTGGAAGGCAAGGTCACTGCTAACTAATCCACAAAAGTTTATTGAAAAACCTGGGTTCGATCCCATATTGAGTCAGAGGTTTCCTTCTGTCATACACGTGACTGTATTACTTACTTCTATCGTGTATATATATATATATATATATATATATATATATATATATATATATATATATATATATATATGTGTAAAGGTTTCCAAAGTACAAAATGAAAATTGTGATAACTGAAAGGATTCAGCAAATGACAATTTGAATCCAATAAATCTGGTTACAAGGTGGTTCGACCCTTACAAATGTCAAAGGTCACACTACCCACCAACTGTCAACGTCTTCGAATCTAGAATTTAGGCCAAAGGCCAAGCACTGGGCCCTACGAGGTCGTTCAGCGCTGGAAGGGATATTGAGATTAAAAAGGTTTGAAAGGTGTAACAGGATGAAAATCTTTTGCAGTTGCACTGTGGAACAATTGTTAGGAGAGGGTGGGATGTCAGATGGAACAAAGAATATGTAAGGAGGTGCAGTAAAAGGAATTAAAGGGGTTGCAGCTACGGGACGACAGGACGCTGCAATGAACCTTAAGTAATGCCTACAGTGGACGGCATGAGGTGCACTGAGGGCACTATTCCCCCTATGAAGGTTACCATGTTAAAAGTGGGAGAGATAGAAATCGAGGGCCTCTCTGATTCTGTACTACTTTCTTTGCCCTATTCCAGTTTTTATTCCAGTTAATTGGGAAATTACAGTCTTAGTTTTCTGTAAAAGAAAACTATTATAGAAATGTCTTTTTGTCTGTCCGTCGGCACTTCACTGTCTACCCTGATATCTTAAAAACTACTGGGGCTAGAGGGCTGGAAATTGGTATGTTAATCATGCACCCTCCAATCATCAAAAATACCAAATTGCAGCCCTCTAACCTCGCTAGTTTTTATTATATTGAAAGTTAAAGTTAGCCATGAACGTACATCTGGCACCCCTCGCATCATTACTTGACTGCATCTGGGGAATAACTGAGCGCTGCTCGGTCATGGTTGAGTGAGAGTTTCGCACTGCAGCGCATCGAGTCCCATACAGCATTCTGCAGTGTACAGAAAACTCGATTGCTCCGGAGAAACTTCAGCGCATTTTCCACTTGTTTAGTATGGGTGTTAATATCTGTGTTGAGCAATTCTTCTTTTAATTGGTTTGTCAGTTTGTCCAGTGTCAGTCTTAGTACAACCACAAGGTACTTTGCATATAGCACCTTCATCATACTTAAGGTACTGCGAATGACTGAAGGGGTAATTAAGAAAGGGAGGGAAAATCAGACTCTCAGAACTAGAAGTTTAAGTGGCAGAATTATGATGTCATGAATGGATGTATGGAGAGGCATTGTTATGTAGTTTTCACTAATCTTAGGTTTGTTATTCACTTTCAACTGTCACGATTTCCCGTTTGTACTTTGGAACCCTCTTCCTAATATATTACCGGGATAAACTAAGCGTCATTGTTTCTTGTCACACCTCCTTCATGTGGAGTGATTGCTTATAATAATTTCTTCGTGTCTACACACACATATAATATAGATGTACAATTATGTTTAACCCTTTCTATGGCTGTGCTGTTCATTACCCATTTTCTCTGATTTCCTTTCAGGCGTTTTAGGGGCAACTCAACAAAAACACGAACATGGCTCGGCTCCCTCTTCCCCAGCAGTTACCCGGTCAGCTGAGTCGACTCCATCTAAATTTGTGAGTTTTTAAAAGCTGCTTGAAACTATCTCATCTCATCGCTGAAATTATTTACATGCTTTGCATCCTTGTTTCACCTATTCTGTAACTACCATCATCTGTTTTATTTGTTCGCAATTATTTGCTTGGCTCAATCACTTCTATTTTCACCTTTTAGGTATTGCTAGAAGCTCCTTTTCTCAATATACACTCTCTCAGTTCTGGCAAACAATTTAAAACTCGTTCATTAGTTTGAGGGTTCTGTTCACTATCCCTCATGAGCACTGCAGACATCAACATCTCCACTTTTTTCAAGACTCATTTTCTTATCACTGACCTTTGCAAACCCTGTGTACCTTGCTCTTACTTTTTGCATCACTTCATTCATGAAGATATATATATAGCCTAGGGAAACTTTACACTGCCTTATTTTGACTCACCTACATCAAACCAGAATCTGTCTGCTTTTAGAACACATAACTTCAAACGTCTCTCAACCTTAAAACGTCAGCACTATCTGCCGTGCCTCTATGTTGACCCTGGCAAGAGATTTTCTGTATACAAGAATGCTATCTACAGCTTTTAGTTTTCTGTAAAAGAAAAGTATTGTGCCAGCTTTGTCTGTCAGTCCGTCTGCCTCAGATCTGAAAAAATGCTGAGGCTAGAGGCCTGGAAATTGGAATGTTGATCATCCACCCTCCAATCATCAAACATTTCAAATTGCAACCCTCTAGCCTCAGTAGTTTTAATGTCATTTAAGGTTAAAGTTAGCCATGGATTGCGCATCTGCCAGCACTTTCCGGACCCATGGGACACACCCTAGCTCTACCCAATCTGGTGAGCAACTGGACAGCGGCAACTTGTTTCCTTTTGCCTTCAAACTTCTCACATGCGTGTTTCACAACAACACTTGATTCATACAGCAGCCCCTCTCCTGTCTAAACCAAAACTTGCCTTCCTCTATTCAGTCTTCTACTATCTTTTTGATTTCTCAATTAAAACCCTACCATGTATTGTCCCTGGTATAGTAGGTAATGTCAATTTTTTTTAAATGTTTAATTATCTCTATCAGTTTACCTTCTACACAGGAACATTTACCCCTTTCAGGCATTTCTTTGGAACTTTCCCCACATCTTGGTATATTTTGAACACCCTGGGTAGCTAGCTACTCACGCCCACTGCCACCACTTGTGATTCCATCAACGCTCGTGTCTTTTCATTCCTCAGATTCTTAATTTGTCTCCTTAGGTCGGCGTAATCTCTTCCACAACTTACCCACAATTCCTCATCAAACCACTCCCTACCATGTTCTTACTATTATTATTTCAGTAGATGAAATCTATTCACATGGAACAAGTACACCAAAGGGGCCATTGACTTTAAACTCAAGCTTCCAAAGAATATGATGGTTTCAACCTCCCACTGCTAAAGACCCCCACACTGCAGCAGTAACTGATCATGATACAGAGCCAGTGATTTTTCATCGCCCTAGGGGAGACGCAAAGCCGCGACATTCGAGTGGCATACCACGACGCTAACCCACTCTACCAGCGTTACCTGCTGATTGTGAGAGCACGTACTCAAATCATACATACTCTTCTCGTCTATTTCCACCAACCAAGGGCAGACAACGGGTTTGGAAGAGGAGGGTAATAGTCTCCCCTACCTACCCTGGCCCCACCCATGGCGGACAAACTGGTTTGCAGGGGGTGGGTGGCTATGTCATGTCTTCTCCCCAACTGTCACCCAGGGAAGGACAAACAAGATCAGATCATCTCAGATTTTTTTCATCACATCCACACCCATCGCAATCCCAAAGACTGAAGCCTCTTTATTTCATTCTTTCTCATTTGTTTGGCAATATATGTACAGAGTGCAGGAGTGCAAACCCTTACCTTTGCCACTTAGTGACCATCGCACTATGCGAAGTGACAATAAAGCTGTTATTTCTTTTCCCAGCATCGCTTTTGCCCCAGTAAGTTTCCACAACCCTAGTGTACTCCTCTTCTTTTTGGGTACAGTCAGTTTGTATCAGAACCGGTGGACTATAAAGGGCAGTCGTGAACAGACACCCCTAATTTGATAGGCTACTTATGGCTTTGGATGGATTATGGATTATGGAGTTTAGGGCATAGCCCAAGCGCTGGGAAATGTAAGATCATTCAGCGCTGAAATGAAAGTATGGCTAGATGGAAAAATGAGAAATGAAATGAAAATGATAAACTGATGACAATCCTGCGCTTGAACAGGATTGTACATCAGCTAAGGCCATTTTACTCTCCCCCCAGCATTGCGATCATCCAAACTTATGAACGATCGTTTTGGACAGGGGGCCACTTATGGCTTTGAGAGAATGAGGCTCATGTATCATCTATGTGTAATAAAGATTATTCATCTGAAATCATCTTTATTACACATACACACACACTATATATATATATTATATATATATATATATATATATATATATATATATATATTAACTTCATCACTTAACACAATTGTTTTGCGTGTTAATACAATAATAATACAATCAATAACCGGACCTCATTTAAACACATACCAGACGATGAGGACAGATAGTCCTGGAAAGCTTGTGACTTTTCTGGAATAAATATTTCTGCCAGATACCATCCAGTTAAAATGAGGGTCTGTTGAAAATACTTACATAAGTACATATAAGCACATATATGTATGTATATATTCTTGCTAAGCAAGCCTTAGGGACATTACTTGGATTGGTGACCATAAAATAACATCAAACAGCTCCTGTGAACATCCCTGGGGACATGACCAAGTGGCTGGCAAAATAAAGTTCTTAGAATTTAATGAAAATCTTAGAAACTTGCAGATCTGATCTGAGTAGCAATGGATCACAGGCAGGCTCATAAGCCGAAGAATTTTGGGATGCAGTTGCTAGCCTTACCCACCCTGGCACAGACCCATAACACTCAACTAACTATGAATACCAATTCAGAGCTTAGGTGAACAGAGGCGCAACGGGTTAAAATGCGCTTGCATAGCTCCATACATGGTGATCGAACCCGTGCCTTCTCGTTCATGAGGGAGAGTCCAATATTACTTTCGGCACTATTTAAAAGGGGGAATTGTCTCCCCACTTTATTATGATTGTTATTGAAAGATATTGCTGCATCAGATGCATTTAACTTGTAAATAGTCTTCTCTATTTTTCTATAACTGCTATTACAACTATTACAAGTTCAATACAGTTGATGCAGCAATACCGTCCAATATTACTTTCGGCACTATTTAAAAGGGGGAATTGTCTCCCCACTTTATTATGATTGTTATTGAAAGATACTGCCGCATCAGCTGGATTTAACATGTAAATAGTCTTCTCTATTTTTCTAATAACTGCTATTACAACTATTACAAGTTCAATACAGTTGATGCAGCAATACCTTTCCATAATACTTGTTTGAAAGAGGTTCTCTTCAGTATATATATTCATTTATTGATTATTATTTTATTAATTTATTAATTATTATTTATTTATTGATTTTATTATTATTATTATTATTATTATTCAGTAGATGAAATCTATCAATATAGAACAAGCCCACCAAAGGGGCCACTGACTTGAAATTGAGTCTTCCAAAGAATATTAAGGTGTCCATCAGGAAGAAGTCAGAGGAAGTAAAGGGAAATAGAGAAAGAAGAGATCCCATTTATCTATTTATCTTCACTTGAACTTCTGAAGAAGTTCGAACTGTTTGAAAGACAGGAAGTTATGGAAATAACAGAAAACAAATGGATAATAAATCCACGGCCTGGTTGTGGAAGGAAAAGTGTGAGGTGACCTACCAATTGTCATTTTTGCCTCCAATTCAGGATTCCGTTCCACAGTTGGATCAAGTTGAAGGAAGTTTCCTAGAAATTTGTCGAGTTTATCCAAAGCAAAATTGATGGTGTGAGTCTCATGGACCGTGGCTGAGAGTTTCATACAGCATTATACGCCGTACAGAAAACTTCTTTTAAAGTGGGGGACATCAGACAGGAAAAAGAAAATATATAAAAGAAAAAATGCCTATAAAACGGAAAAGGCGTCGACCATGAAGGAAGAACCGAGGAGGTTAATCAAATATTCATCGAGAAGCCAAAAGTAACGTAAACACAATTTCACAGTTCCGTGAAAGCGACCTGTTCGCGCCATCGAAATGAAAGCCATAATATCACATTCCATTTGCATCCGCGATGTGACTCGATGCTTTGTGGACCCAGGGAAGAATTGGGGGGTGGAAGGCCACGAGTTTCCATTGTCACGGAAGGAGGAGGAAGGAGGAGGAGGAGGAGGAGGAGAAAGAAGTGGAATAGAGCTCAGAAACGACGGGTGAAAAATCTTGAACTCGGGGATGGAAGAGCCGTTGCAGAGTTGTTATCTCAAGACTTTCGAGTCGAATGCAGTTTGAGCCGTTGCGAAGACCTGTATCTACTACTACTCTTCACACTTGTAAACAAATGCTGATACTACTGCAAGACTTGCGTTTCGAATTTGGAGCTTAATTTTGTTTGTGCCTTTCCAAAGACCTGTATCTGCCACTACTACTACTACTACTCTCACTTGTAAACAAACGCTGATTCAACTGTACCTATTGAGGATTTCAAATTGGTGCTGAGTTGTAAAATGAAACTGTCTTTATGTACCACTCGGAGACTATGATGGTCTCCTCTGAGTCAGTGATTACAGACTGATCTCTTAGACAGGAAGGTTAATGATATACAGGAAAATAAAACGGGGAAAGATCGGAGAATTCCACACGCTAGAGATGCCTGTATTACCTCACTCTGAAGAAGCACATGTTGCATTGTTTAGAAATTTTACAAAGTACCCAAGTAGGAGTGCCCCAAATTATGGTTATATTGACATTTCCATTTCTTATTGACTTTCAGTTATTCATTCCCTTTAATTCGTGACCCGTTGCTACTCGTATTAGGGATCCCAAGTCTGTTATGAGTTCTATTTGCGCATGAAGTATTTCAATAATTCAGGGTCACACACGCCTGAAATACAGCTATTGCCATGAACAGTTAATTTTCAATTTCCCAGCCAGAGAGAGAGAGAGGAAGGAACGTGTCACCCTACCTGGGATTATTAACCCTAGATTCGTTAATTATTTCGAGAGGGGACTGAGCCCTCTAATCAAAGCATAAATAAGTGTGATCCATCACGTTTGTTGATCGACGCTAATCCACTGGCTGTGATCCTGCATGCAGGGTAATCGCCTATTTAATTACTCGCTATTTTCAACGAGCGGTCCTGTAACAATTTTCCTAAATCATTTTCAATCAATACAGGCTAAAAACTGTTTGTAGTTAACACTGTAATCATATAAAGTAGTTTTTTTCGGTGGTCCAGTGGTTAGAACGCACGCCACGTCAATAAGAAATCTCGGGTTCGATTCCCGAGCGAGTCGGAAGCCAAAAGTTGTGTAAATACCTTTACATTTGCACTGACCTTTGCAGTGGATCATGCAACCGGTAGTTAGTTGACCCTAACAGGTCGCAGACAGGTTTGATAAGGTCATGAAGCTGGTATCATCATCCTAAAAGGGACAAATCACCTTGTATTTTCCAAGTTTCTCGGCTACCGATTCCGTAGTCCCGAGTTCAATTCCCCGCTCTGCCACCGTGGAATTAGAGGAGTTTGTTTCTGGTGACTAGAAATTAATTTCTCGATGTAATGTGGTTCGGATCCCTCAATAAGCTGTAGGTCCCGTTGCTAGGTAACCAATAGGTTCCTAGCCACGTGAAAATATCTAATCCTTGTGCCAGCCCTTTATAGGAGAGCTGTTCATCAGCTCAGTGGTCTGGTTAAACTAAGATATACTTTTTTGTTTGTTTTGTTTGTATGGTGCTTTTACGTTGCATTGGAACCAGCGGTTATTCAGCAACGGGACCAACGGCTTTATACGTGACTTCCGAACCACGTCGAGAGTGAACTTCTATCACCAGAAATACACATCTCTCACTCCTCAATGGAATGGCCGAGAATCGAACCCACGACCACCGAGGTGGGACGTTAATACCATACCAACCACGCCGCTGAGGCGCTAATATACTTTTTTAACCTTGTATTTTAATGATTTGTTTAAATTTTTACATATGTCATCATCAATTTATTCTTCTTGTCTTTCAGTATTTCTTATTATCGTTTGTAAGTTCTTTCAATTGTACACCATATTGTTTGGAATCTTGAGGTTAAGTATACCTTAGTTTAACCAAACCACTGAGCTGATTAAGAGCTCTCCTAAAAAGGGCTGGCTCGAAGGATTAGATTTTTATTGCTGTTGTCAGGAACCAACTGGTTACTTAGCAACGCGACCTACAGCTCATTGTGGGATCCGAACCACATCATATCGAGAAATGAATTTCTAATCACCAGAAATACATTCCGCTGATTCCACGCTGGCTGCAGCTGGGAGCGAACTCTGGCTATCAGATCAGTAGGCGAGGACGCAACCGACTCGTCCAGCAAGGAAATGAAAGCTTAAATTTCAAGTGAGTGGCATCTGAAGGTTTATCTCTGGATAATAATAATAATAATAATAATTTTGTTGAACCAAGGAACCCTTGTAATACTGAGAATTAAAATATAGTGATAAAAATATTTATGTACAGGGTTAACAAGGCGTTATCCGACCTCCAACTTACTCGGGACACATGCAAGGTTTTCTCCTCACGCATAAGTTGTAAACATTATATTTTTAACATGACGTAAATTAAAACGTGCTAAAATCTGCGGTCAAACAGAGCGTTGTTTCACCAACGAAGATTAAAATAAATACAATATAGTTTATTAGAAATAATTGTTCTGTACTGTTTAACATGAGCATTATTGATCTTTTTACATTTTTACTCTAATAAATAAATCACAAATATTCTATCCTAAAATTCCTGCATCGTTGATTCAATTTGAAACACTTTTTTTCAAAACCATTTAGGCTTTTCCATAGACCTATCCTACCCCCAACAAGCACAGCAATAACAACAAAGCAGCCTGTAGGCTTACTCACCGAGTAAGCGAAAATGATACAATTTTGGTTTTTAGGGTGACCTGTGACCTTGAAAAGGGTTTAAAAGAAAAAAAAAGGCTACTTTAGACATGGGATCAAATTCCGAAGACCATCGACCTGTAAACATCAGCTTTTTTTAAGATCTAAAAGTAAAATCTAGGATAATTGTTCACTCCTGTCATGTTGAAAAGCAGTTCAATGTAAAAAACATTGCCGAATGATGCTAGACAGAGACAATAAAGGATACTTAGAGACCACAATCCCCCTCCGAGGTTTCATGGGCATTTTCGCTTACTCAGGGAGTAAGCCTACAAACTACTTTGCTGTTGTTGTTATTGTTGGCAGGGAGGGGGCTAGGAAAGGTCTATGGAAGAGCCTAATAAGGTCTGAAGAAGGTGTTTCGCGTCGAGTTAAAGAGACAGGAATTTTAGGAGAGGGTATTTATGATTTATTTATTAGAATGAAAATGTAAAAGTTAAATAATGTGCACAAAAAATAGGACATAACAAATAGCATATCTATTTTATTTTTCGTTGGTGAAACAGCGCCCTGTTTGACCGTATACTTCCGCACGTTTTAATGGAAAACAAAATAAATTGAAACAATGATCTTGTTGGTGGAATACTGAGTTTAGGCCAAAGGTTCATGGGACCTATGAGGTCACTCAATGCTGGAAAACCTAAAAGCAGCTGAAGCACTGTGAAATAACCATTAGGATAGAGTGGATAGCAAGACGGAAGAAATGTAATATGGATGGAGGTGCAGTAAAAGGAAGTCTTGTCGGTAGCATTGACAAGAATAGCATTAAATTACAATAATCATCACAATACCACCAGGCACAATATCAAATCAAATTAAAATAATAATCCTACAATACTATAATGGGCATTATGTCTGTCCGTCCGTCTGTCATTCAATCACGGCCAAACGGCTGGTCCGATGGGGATGAAACTTGGCAGTGTTATAGTGGGGACCCTTAAGATGGTTTATAATGGGGTTTCATCCTACCTCCCCGCAACCCTCCAAAGGGGGTCGGGGTAAGAAGGGATTCCCTGAATCGGAGCTGGTTCTGCCCGTAGACTTCGTTACTTTACGAATTTATCATACATAATAGTTAAAAAAACTAGCGAGTCATTTCCATGAAGCAGCAGATGAAGATGCTGTTAGTAAGGATTGGTAAATTGTCAGTCATAATTATAAGAACCACAAGTTCTTTATGGCTTCGAGATGTCTAATAAACAAACTGAACGGGACCAGAATAGCCTCGCAACGACCACAAACCCACCTCCGTTATAAATCAGCAAACCTCTTGGGATGATTCGGGTCAGAAACTGTTCCTCTTCTCAACTTTTGCGTCATGGATTCCTCCTCCTAGGTCCTCTTACTCTCGGGACCTGGGCTACGTATGTTGTTGCCCCTCTCAGTGTCCTGTGACGATTTTATGTTTTAATAGTGTGGCCAGAATATTC
Organism: Macrobrachium nipponense; assembly: GCF_015104395.2. Classification (NCBI taxonomy): domain Eukaryota; kingdom Metazoa; phylum Arthropoda; class Malacostraca; order Decapoda; family Palaemonidae; genus Macrobrachium; species Macrobrachium nipponense. The sequence goes on from NC_087222.1 coordinate 31,572,551, forward strand.
TCTCTCTCTCTCTCTCTCTCTCTCTCTCTCTCTCTCTTCTCTCTCTTATATTATTAATATTATTCAGTAGATGAAACCTATTCATATGGAACAAGCCCACCACCAAAGGGGCCACTGACTTGGAATTGAAGCTTCCAAAGAATATCAAGGTGTTCATTTGGAAGAAGTAAGAGGAAGTAAAGGGAAAACAAGAAAGAAGAGATACCACATATTTAAAAAGAATACATTAATAAATACATGAAAATATATTAAAATGGAAGAAATACAGTAGTAGGGGTAGTAATGCATTGCATTTTCGTTTGAACTTCTCAAGTTTCAAGGCAACTGCATGACATCCTCTGCAGGGAGGCTGTTGCACAGTCAAACAGTGTGAGGAAGAATAAAGGACCTCAGTACATCTATCTACCTGTCAATCTGTCGCTATGTACGTTTTTTTTCCCTTTTTCGTGATTTTCCATATTCCAGAATGCCAACATTTTAAAAGATTTTCATTTTTACTCCATTTTCTTTTCTCTCTCTCCTCCTTCCACCACCTGGTTTCCCGTAACGTGATAGGTCTAGTCTTTTAAACAATTTGCTTTTGACCCCCCGTGGCAGACATTCCAATACCCTTTCGACAGGATGTTCACACTGGCTGTAACTTCTCTCTCTCTGTCTCTGTCTCTGTCTCTCTCTCTCTCTCTCTCTCTGTCTCTCTCTCTCTCTCACTTCGAAGAACGTAATCCACTTCTGCTGTTTTTAGATTCACCATTTACTTGCTACCATTTCGACATGCCCGACTGTTCTCTAGTTAAACCTACACGTCCGCTGTTTTGTTTTGTCGAAATCTCAGCCAACGTTTCGACGATCTTGCTTCGCCATTATTCAATAAACCAAATTTGAAATCATTGTGCTTATCCCATTCGAATTGTGCTGCGAGAGCCACTTCGGCCCATACAGGCCCCAATCACTGCAGTTTTGATTAATATTGAACAAATTTGGTAAGTGCCTCAGTGGCGTGATCGGTATGGTCTTGACCTGCCACCTCGATGGGCGTGAGCTCCATTCTCGGCCATTCCATTGAGGGTTCAGAGATGTGTATTTCTGGTGATAGAAGTTCACTCTCGACGTGGTTCAGAAGTCACGTAAAGCCGTTGGTCCCCGTTGCTGAATAACCGTTGGTTCCATGCAATGTAAAATCACCATGCAAACAAACAAACAAACAAATTAGGCAACTCTAGGAACCACAACCCTCTGATCCTCAAAGGATAATGGCTACATCTTGGTATCAAGTCAAATCGAGTGGCAACCCGTGACATGTCTTGTCCACAAAGTGGTGGAAGTGGAGATGAAGTCAGAGTGAAAAGCTTGCTTTCTTTCCCTCAGTGCTTGAGGTAAAGGACTTTTTCATCAGTACCATAGTATGTACCTTTCTCTTACTAAACATATTATTATGCAGTTCTTAGTTTTTGCATTGCAACCACTTCCACGCTGGACGAGTGGTTTTCGAGCTCGGCTGCCAGTCCGGTGGTCCGAAGTTCGATTCCCTGCTCTGCCAACGTGGAATCAGAGGAATTTATTCTGGTGATAAAAATTCATTTCTCAATATAGTGTGGTTCGGATCCCACAATAAACTGTAGGTCCCGTTGCTAGGTGACCAATTGGTTCCTAGCCACGTAAAAATATCTAATCCTTCGGGCCAGCCCTAGGAGAGCTGTTAACCGGCTCAGTGGTCTGGTTAAACTGAGATATACTTAGCTTTGCATCGCAACCACACCCACTGCAGTCCCAAAACTGAAGCTTTTTTATTTCATTGTTTCTCCTTTGTTTTGCAATATATGTACAAAGTACAGGAAGGCAAACCCTCTTACCTTTGCCACGTTGACCATAGCACCGTGCAAAATGACGAGGAAGCTGTAATTTCTCTTCCTAGCATCATACATGAGTAAAAGTGTGGCACTTCTGGCCTCAGGAGAAAAGCCTCATTAAGTTTACACAAACCTTTACAGGGTACTGTGTAGGGTCTATTCTAGAAGGTCATTCACATTTATAAAAGCAACGGGACGTCCAAAAAATATGACCTTCTTGTTTTTAAAGCCCTGTCTACACTAGCGGGCATGCCCGTCGGGCACTTCCTGCTGTTTGTAATTTCTCTCGCTTCTGAAGCAGTGTTACCACACACTTGCATCATTCTGGCTCCATACTCGGTCGGTCAGTGCAGTTCGTTTTACAGTGGAACTGGTAATGGGAACAGTGTTTGCCCGTCAGGCAGTGCCCACTAATGTGGACAGGGCTTAAGATTCTCTGCCCGGAGTTTCAAGTTCTTAGAAATGTTGCCCTGAAGTAACATTGCGGGTCTCGATTTATCCATACGAGGACAAAGATCCCCTTTGGGACAGCTGGGATTCGATCCTGTGCGATGGTCAATTTGTCCCCCAGAAAAGTCAAATTCATTGGTGTAAAATCCTTAACCGTTATGTTAGAGAACTGTCAGAAATCGACACGCATGGAATGAACAGGCGAGTCTTAATGCCACTAGCAAGATCTATCTGTTCAGGGTAATTTTACTGAAAGTTTGTCTTCCTGGATTGCAATAAGTGATTAAATTTTGGAAGAGGTGTGAAAATAACCTTGGAAGGTTATGAAAAAAAATGCCCATCAAGCCTTGGAGGGAGATTGTAGTCTCTAAGTGTCCTTTACTGTCTCTATCTGATATCATTCGGCAATGTTTTATCTTGAACTGTTTTCCAAGATGACAAGAGTGAGCAATTATTGTAGATTTGACTTTTAGATCTAAAAAGCTGATGTTTGCAGGTCCCTGGTCTTCAGAATTCGAGCCTATGTCTGAAGTAGCGTCGTCATCACCATTTTTTTTTGGAGGGGGGGCGTGACTTACTTTTCAAGGTCACAGGTCGCTCTAAAAGCCATAATTTTATCATTTTCCCTCTGGATTTCATTGGCGCGTGAAGGCAATGTGGTGGAACCCTACAAGGGAGAGGGACGGATGTAAATTCGCTGGCAGGTAATTAACAGCCGTGTCATTTCTAAATCTCCAACATCTACTACGCCACAGATTAGAATATTCCAAGTCCTAGAGTCTGAGGGCATTACACAAATCTGCCTGCTGATAGTTTCATCTGCTTTGTTATCCTTGACACACTCAGCTTCTCTGATCCTGTTCTTGGACAGACCCAGGTCCCCCCAGCTGGTTATGGGTTATATATTATTGTTATTCAGTAGATGAACCCTGTTCATATGGAACAAGACCACCAAAGGGGCCAATGACTTGAAATTGAAGCTCCTAAAGAATATGGCGTCCATTAGGAAGAAGTAAGAGAAGGCAAAGGGAAATGCAGAAAGAAGAAAGTCCCACTTATTACAATATGAACAAATAAATAAATGAATGAATATAACAAGAATGTATTAAAATGCATGAAAAATGAACATTTGTAGAGACAGTAATCAAGAGGAATGGCTGGTTTTTTATCAAGGGACCTTGGACTAGTATCTCCTCTTTGGAAGTAGTCTATTCGCATCTATCTGTAGATATTGATCTTATGGCACTTCCTAGAAATTTGTGCATTAGGAAAATTAAGTATTCTGCTTGAATTACATTCTCTCTCTCTCTCTCTCTCTCTCTCTCTCTCTCTCTCTCCTCTCTCTCTCTCTCTTAATGCAAGTGCAACGGTCTAGAATAAGTCATACCCTAACCTAGTGTCAGTATTCTTCAACGAAAGTTTCTCTCTCTCTCTCTCTCTCTCTCTCTCTCTCTCCTGTAAACACACCACCTTCCCCTTCCATTCCTGGACAACACATTGCAAGCATTTCCCCAAGCAAGCAGTAATTGAGCGAATGCACCATCGTCTGGAACGAAAACAAACCGCCACCGATATGAAGTCGTTTACCTAACTTGCAGTCGGCGCCACCTTGGGAGAACTGTCTTTCCTTTCGATAATTTGGCAACGGGGAAATCGTCTCGTCAGTCAAGACCACCAACTGTTGGCTCATTTCCTTCCGAGGTTTTCTCGGTTTCACTGCTGTAAATAAGAGGAAAATTTCCCTGTTAAAAAAAATAACACGTTTCTGTCCAGAGTATAATGCTGTATGAAACTCTCAGCCACGGCGTATTGGCACCTATAGCGGTGCCAGATGCACGTTCATGGCTAACTTTAACCTTAAATGAAATAAAAACTACTGAGGCTAGAAGGCTGCGATTTGATACGTTTGATGGTTGGAGGGTGGATGATCAGTATACCAATTTGCAGCCCTCTAGCCTCATTGGTCTTTAAGATCTGAGGGCGGACAGAAAAAGTGCGGACGGACAGACAAATGGCCATCTGCATAGTAGTTTTCTTTTACAGAAAACCTACAAAAGAATATGCTATGACACAATTCTTTCTTTCTCACACTGCTAGATTCATGAGCCTTGATGTGACATAGACTCTAAACATCAGAATTATCCACCTTGGCTGTGAACCGTCGCAGTTGACTAACCTCCAGGTACATGTCACTGGATGAGTCCGCCTAGACAATTTGGATTTTGCAGAAACAATGAGCATCCTTAGTCCTAGATTGGTCAACACAAGTGCACACAAAGGCAGCGTGGTTGACAACATGACTGCAGTGGTTTTCAACCAGGGAGGAGGAATTTCAGAGTATCTGGGGGGTTGGGGGAATTGTGCCCACAGATTGGCAGACTCAAACTGGCTCCAGGACCACACAAAATACAGCATTCTCTCTGCTAGCTTCTGTGTTTGTGTTAGTATTTTGTTGCATATTATTTGGAAATACATCTTTTGAGGCAGACAAGTTTGGAAAGGGCCAAATAAGGCTGTGCGTACGACCTAAACTCTAGAGCATACCCCTGCCGTGCCAGGCTCTTTAACCTCCATCATTACAGAGCATGACACCTTAAGTGAGCGCAGTATGTATGTTTGTTTGGTGTTTTTACGTTGCATGGAACCAGTGGTTATTCAGCAACGGGACCAACGGCTTTACGCGACTTCCGAACCACGTCGAGAGTGAGCTTCTATCACCAGAAATACATATCTCTAACCCCTCAGTGGAATGCCCCCGAGGAGGTGGCAGGCCAAGACCATACCGATGACACCACTGAGGTGCTTGCAGCATGTATGTGAGAGTGCGTGCGCGCGATAAACCCGCACCAACGCGCGCAAACCCAGACGCGCCAAGCAGCGTTGAGGCATGAGAACCCACACTCGCATACGTTAGCCAAACCACGTTAGTCTCCCAATGTTCCTTCATTAGGGAGCAAGACACATCAAAGGGGACTTTCTACTCGCCTTTCGCCTTCCCATTCTTGGTGGAATTTGCGAGTGATTACGAGATCCAATTGCTCACTTCTCCTCTTCTTTGTGGGGGGATCAGGAAGGTCACTTTCCTCCTCTCTTGGTGTGTGGATGCGCGGCCGGGAGGATTCCTTGCGCTTAGTGATGTTTCATTTTTTTTTTCTTCTCGAGGAGTCAGCCTACGAACTATTTTGTTGTTTTATTTGTTATTGTGTTGTTGTTGTTGTATTTGGGGGGTAGGTAAGTCTAAAAATGCCTGAAAAAGGTGTCTCGTGTTGAGTTAAAGATACAGGAATTTTAGTATAAGGTATTTTTGATTTTTTTATTAGAATGAAAATCTAAAGAATAAATAATGTTTATGTTAAACATTACAGAACAATTATTTCTAATAAAATATAGCTTATTTATTTCAATTGTCGTTGGTGAAACAATGCTCTATTTGACCGCAGATTTCAGCACGTTTTAATTTACGTTAAGTTACGAATATGATGTTTACAACTTCTGCATGTGAGGGGAAATCTGGAGGTCGGATCACGCCTTGCCGCTTCTTCTCGAGGAGTCACGGTGGTAAATTCTACCTTTTCCAAATGAATATAATATGTTATCGACAGATGCGAGATTAAACCGGAATAATTTAATCATTTTTATTCCTATCTCAATCATGAATCATTACAACTGAGAGTTTTGCTTCTTTTTATATTTATTACTTTATAACCTACATTTGCGCACCGGTCGGGATAGAATAAACCCGGTTCCAGGTTGAATATAAGGGGTAGGAGGCATAATGACGCCATCCTAGAAGTAAAAAAGAATGCGAGAAGAAGGGCATCCCTCCTTGCTGCTTTTATGAACACGTCGGGCATCCGTTCCCAAGCTTTGGAATACTGTTCCTCCTTCCGTGTTCCCTGACTATTAATCTTGCAATTTCCCATTCTCCTTGTCTTCCAGCCTGGCCTACATAAACGCCTTAGGGCAATTATGTATAAAAATTCATTTCTGGCCTGATAAGCGAGATGTGGTCGTTACTAGACCTCCCGTGACCTGTAGTTCCTCACTGGACGAGTGGGTCCCGTACTAGACTATCAACCTGGTAGCCCGAGTTCGCTTCCCGCTGCCGCCAATGCGGAAGCAGAGGAATTTATTTTTGGTGATTCGAAATTCCTTTCTCGATGTGGTTCGGATCCTACAATAAGCTGTAGGTCCCGCTGCTAAGTAACAACAACTGTAGAATATTTTGATTCGAAATCACAAATCGTGATCTACTTCAAGAGGCCATTGGCGTACCCAACAGAAATCCCAACACCCTATCAAACCAGAGAGAGAGAGAGAGAGAGAGAGAGAGAGAGAGAGAGAGAGAGAGCACTGAAACTCATCTCGGGTCTCAAGCGTCCGCCATTCCTAGACGCTGATATAATCCCCGGAGCATCTCTCGCCTCCTGACAGCTAATGAGGAATCTAATATTGCATCATTCCAGATAACGAGGAGAAAGAGGCTGTAACGAGCTTGACTGAACAACAATATTGCTTCGAAACTTAGAGAATTTCCTCCCTCTCGGGACCATTTTTGGGAGGGGGGGAGGAGGCCAGGCTCTATCCCTACGCTCGTGAGAGAGAGAGAGAGAGAGAGAGACAGAGAGAGAGAGACAGAGAGAGACTGGGGTAGGAGGGAGAGGAAGGGAAATTTTTCTACATGAGCCCATTGGTAGACTACCAGAGATTACTCAGTGTAAATAAATATATATATATATATATATATATATATATATATATATATATATATATATATATATATATATATATACATATATGTGTGTGTGTGTGTGTGTGTGTGTGTGTGTGTGTTGTGTGTGTAATTATTATTATTATTATTCGAAGATGGAGCCTATTCATATAGAACAAGCCCACCACCAAGGGGCCACTGACTTGAAATTGAAGCTTCCAAAGAATATTAAGGTGTCCATCAGGAAGAAGTAAGAGGAAGTAAAGGGAAATGCAGAAAGAAGAGATCCAACTTATTAAAAAAAGAAAAGAATGAATTAATAAATCAATAAATAGATAAGACAGTATTAAAATGCATTGCGTTTTCGCTCGAACTTCTGAATTCCAAGTGTCATTCCTAAGAATTCTGTACTTGAGACCACGTTAATCAGGAATTGCCCTCTACAGAAGAATGGTTGCAGACAGGAGATCCCTTGCAATCATTGTAATCAAAAGTACGAGGGACAGAGTGACAATGATCTCGGAACAATTGGAACAATGCTAAAGAGATCGTGAAAAAAATGACATTAATGAATCATGTGTCATGATTGATTGTGTGTGTATTATATCTGGCGTCACAACATCTGGGTAATTGACACCGAACCATCATGTGTCATGAAGAAACAAGTACGAAATGAGCTGAAGTGTCTTCGGCGCAATCGAGTTTTCTCTACGGCGTGTAATCAAGACCACCCAAAATAGTTCTAGCTTCCAGTGGTCTCAGTTGATTGCCTGTCTTACATCGTTGCCAGACGAACGGTTAAGGCTAACTTGAACCTTGAATAAGATAAAAACTACTGAGGAGGCTAGAGGGCTGCAATTTGGTATATTTGGTGACTGGAGGGTGGATGATCAACATACCAATTTGCAGCCCTCTAGCTTCAGTCGTTTTAAAGATCTGAGGGCGGACGGACAGACAAGAAGCCATCTCAATAGATTTCTTTTACAGACAACTAAAATCGCATTGATTTGATTCAACAGCAGCCCAGGATGCACAAACTGGACGAACTACTTCTGAATAACATTTCTAGACAATTAGTTTTAAAATAGTTGTATGGTAGTTTTTATGTTGATGTACTGCTGCCACAGAAGTGACTCTGTGACATAGGAGGAGGAGGAGGAGGAGGAATAAAGACCAAGAAATCGCTCAAAGGCTCATCTGCTCCTTTCATTCCTTCCTCTACCTCTACGACTGCACAAAATATCGCAAGTTTTAGCCAGAGATAGTCAGTAAGTCTTTGTATATAAATATGAATATATACATATGCGTATAAAATATATATCATATAAAAAAATAACAAGGTATCTATATATATATAATATATATATAATATATATTATATATATATATATATATATATATATATATATATATATATATATATAATGTGTCTTTATACATTATACATATGTGCGTGAGTATTAACCATGAAGGGGACAGATACCATTTCTCAAAACGGTCGATTCCCGAAACAAACCGAAAAATAAACGAGAGCTACGCTACGTACCCCCCAAAAACACACGACCGGAGAGGCGACACATCGCAAACTACATAAAAAAAACCAGCGACGACAAATGAGGAAAGGGTCGGAACCGAAGGGAAAACACAGAATTAAACGGACGCTTCCGGACGAGGCTTTGAAGTCTCCCCCGATCCGAAGGGCCTCGACTGGAGTTGGCAGCCTTCCAGAGTAAGTCAGAAGGTCGCGAGGACGACATCATGCAGTGCGAGGATCATCAAGGACGTTTCCAGGGATGATAAGGCCGCCGAGGAGGAGGATGATGGAGTCGCTCGCGAGGATTATTCCAGTCTTAGGATGAAGTGGCGTCCGGATTCCAGAATCCAGAGTTTTCCTATCTGGGGAATCTGGAAACCCTTATCTTGACCAAGCCCGGAAATGAAAAGAAGGGGTAACGTTAAATTATGTCTAAAGAGATAAACTTAAGACTTCGCTTTCATCAGAGGAAATCTGTTTTGGAGAGCCTAGTCACCCCACCTCTCCTAAACGCCCCCCCCCACCCCCCCCTCTGGTTTTTAAAATAAAACCCACACAGATTTACTCTCCTGGTGCCATTAAAAAGCCTTAAAATCCAGTTGAAGAATAAATGAAGAAATTTTGTTCACACTAGGGAGGGATTCGAACCCATGCAAGACGGTTGTTAACGTACAGTCCTCTGCTAACTCACCTCTTTTATTCATTCGTTTCTCATTGGTGATATATATATATATATATATATATATATATATATATATATATATATATATATATATATATATATATATATATATATATATATGTGTGTGTGTGTGTGTGTGTGTGTGTGTATGTGTGTGTATAAATGGAATAGAAGGACACCCTCGTTACCCAATAGCTGTAACAACCAAAAAGCCTATAATGACGCCTGTTGTGGAGGACAATGGCTCCCAAAAAACTAAATTATCTCCAATTAAGATTTGGTCGAATTAGCAATGTTTGTTTGTCTGTTCGATTCTCATTTGTTCCCTCGTTCCAGGAGTCACAAGGTCCATTAATTCCGTTGTCGTCCAGTTCATCATACGCGAATAATTATCCCATTTGTCTTTTGGTGAGTGGCGGAGAGGGACAACCCCCCCCATAACCCCCTCCTCCCGAGCTCCAAACCCCCAGGGACTGACTGACGCGTCCCTCAAAAATGTATAACCTGCGGCGGCGAACTTTAATTTGGCTTTTAAATTGAAATCTTAA
>NC_087222.1:31582822-31613443 GCF_015104395.2 Macrobrachium nipponense
TTTAGGCTTTTCCATGGGACTTTCCTACCCCCCAACAAGAAAAAAAAGTAGTTTGTAGGCTTACTTCCCGAGTAAGCAAAAAGTTAAGTACCTGAACTAACATAGTTAGAGGGCAAGGCGAAGAAACGAAGCTTTAAGAGAGAGAAAGTAATTTGTTCACCAAAGAAGAAGTAAAATAAAAGGTTAATGAAACATACATTTCAGCCTGAAGGAAGTAAATTCTGTTCTGGAGAAACTTTAAAGTAATTACTCTTAGCGTTGATGCAACTCACTGTCGTTGGAAGTGTGTTCATTGAATGAGCTTTCTCTCTCTTATGACAGAATACAATAATTCTCATTTGCTTTCGCCCAGTTGCATTAAAGATTGGCATTTCTCTCTGATCCAGCACAAGGCTGTAGTAACTAATTGCAAGACATTTTTACGTCCCAAAATTAAGTGTCGTCTTTGTGTGAGTTAGAAGAAATATATTTCTGTCCTGCTCAGATTAATGGATGTTGAAATTCCGGACACGCTAGACGAGTACGACTATTGTAGATTCACATCAACTGTGCATTTGATGTCTAGGCCAGTCCCTTACGACGCTCCTGATTGGCTATTGATAAGCCAATCACAGGGCTGGAAACTGTCTGTCTCCCTCGAGAGTTCACATGGGTAGGATCTGTGTTCCACCTCTCCTGAAGGATATTATGTGAACTCTCGAGAAAGTCTGAGAGTTTCCAGCCCCGTGATTGGCTTATCAACAGCCAATCAGGTGCGTCGTAAGGGACTGGCCTAGACATCAAATGCATGGATGATGTGAACCTACTATAGTATTAAAATTTCAAGTAGTAAATCTATTGCTGCGTTGAGACAGAATTTGCTCTTCATGGTTCCACTGAAGTTGACTCATTATCCATGCAAAGATCTCAGTGAAAGGTCCGTTTCTCTGGATGCAATAACATGATCGTGAGGTTTCCTGTTTTATAATAACTTCTTTTTTTATAAGAAGTTTTCATTGTGTTCCTTCAACTTGAAAGCACTTCTCAAGCAGAGAGTACTCAGGAAGTTAATCTACAAGCTACTTTTTTTATTGTTTTGTTGTTGTTGTTGTTGTCATTGTTGCATGGGGGGTGGGGGGCGGGTTAGGAAAGCCCTATGAAAAAGCCTAAAAAGGTCTGAAAATGGTGTGTTTCACGTTGAGTTAAAGGTGCAGGAATTTTAGGATAGGATATTTATGATTTATTTAATAGAATGAAAATGTAAAAAAAAAATAAATAATGTGCATGTTAAACAGTACAGAACAATTATTTCTAATAAAATATGGCGTTTTCATTTTAATTTTCATTGGTGAAACAACATGCCATTTGACCATAGATTTTAGCACGTGGCTCGAGTAAGCTGAAGGTCGGATCACACCTTGTTAGTTTACTGAATGGTATAACAGACCCGGACTCCTTATCATAACGTCTCTGTGGTTAATTACTGAAACATTGTGTGCGGAACTTTCTGTTTGTTGTGAGTAAATAACTTTGGCCATTGTACGTTTTCATCCATCTTCATTTCTTCTTATTTTTTTTAATTCCTGTTAGCTTTAACACTTTACCTTTTTTTATTGAACACATTTTTTTCCTGTTATCCAAGGAGTAAGCCATTTCGTAGTGTACAGTGCAATATGAAACGCAGCCACGGCCCGGTGGTGGCCTGTGTTATTGCAGATGTACGATCATGGCTAACTTTAACTTTCAATCAAGGAAAACTATGGAGAATAGGAGGCTGCAATTTGGTATGTTTGATGATTGCATGGTGGATGATCAGCATACCAATTTGCAGCCCTCTAGCCTCAGCAGTTTTTAAGATCTGAGGGCGGGCAGAGAAAGTGCGGACAGACAAACAAATAGCCACCTCTCTAACAGTTCTCTTCTACAAAAAACTAAAAGCGAAAACCTAGCAGTGTCATGAAAAGTCCTTGGTAGATTCACGATTACTAAGTAGCTCCACAAATGTCAAGTTTCTTGACAGAAAGGAATTAGTAAGCATAGAATGTTCTACAGTGATTGTGACTTGGAGTTTGAAAACTGGAAAAATTACTGAGACAGAGACAAACAGACAGACAGACTAATAATTATGAGTTATAGTATTCTAGTAAATATTGTGTTGTGGGGCTTAAGGCAGACATATTTGAATTGATCATTGAATTGCCTGGTTTCACTTGATACCAGAGTCAGGGAAGGTGCCGCCTTGAGCACTTAAAGCTTGTCCTATAAGGGGATAAGAATTTGTGTGTGTGTGTGTGTATTCATATGCATGCCTTTCTCATAAGAGGGATGACTTCAGAAGGTGTCAGCCTTCCAGTATTCAGCCCTCGCGTCCACTATCATCCTAACTGCGACCCACATATGTCTACTAAGTACCTGCAACAGAATTCCCTACTTGTGTCAGCTAAAGACGAACGAAATATGCCTATATTGGTCTGTTGTCACCCCCGCGTCAAGCCGTAAACTAATTACGGCATTTGGATGACAGATAAAACTGAGCTGGGCTTAAAAATGAACAGTATAAAATATTTATTTATTTGCATATCCTACCATTTTTTTGCTTGGGACTCCTTTGACCTCCATTATCCAGATCTTCAGAGTGTTCTCTCTCCTACGTCCGTCGTCATTGATACCATGGATTCTGGACCTTCAAATGAAGAAATATACGATTAACAAAGAAAACGGATTGCAGTCATTAACCCTGTGTAAGGGATGAAACCTCTGATCTTTCCTAGACAGTGATACCCAAGGATTTTCGGGGGTCGTTACCCAGAACTAATATCTCTTGGGGTCATTATCTTTATGAGATTTGCAGTCTTTTGTTTATGTTTTTACTGTAATCCCCAACAGGGCTTGTACTAAACAACACGCAGAGTGGATACATACTGGGTTTTGAAAAAGAACCTATGGACTTGTACTGCAGAGGTTGATACATACCGGGTTTAAAAAAAAACTCTATGGGCTTGTACTAAACATGACGCAGATGTGGATACTACCGGGTTTTAAAAAAAAACCTATGGGCTTGTACTAAACATGATGCAGAGGTTGATACATAACGGGTTTAAAAAAAAAACCCTATGGGGTTGTACTAAACAGCACACAGAGGTGGATACATACCGAGTTTAAAAAGAACACCTTGGGCTTGTACTAAACACGACGTAGAAGTGAATACATACTATACTCTGTTTTTTTCCATCTGTCCACCCGCCTGTGGTGTTTTGTATGGTAACACTGCGTCCCGGGCTTTAGATAGTTACGCTATTTGTAAGTTTCAGGTAAATAAAAGTATATCTGGGGGTACACTTACAACTGAAAAGTGTTTTAATAATTTACTGTATGCAAATTACACTGTTAATATTCGAAACAGGATATTATTATAATTGTTGAATGTAACTATCAAAAGCCCGGGACGCAGTGTTACCATACTAAAACACCACAGGCGGATGGACAGATGGAAAAAAACAGAGTATAGTTTATACATACCAGTTTAAAAAAAAAGAACCTATGGGCTTGTACTAAACAAGACAGAGGTGGATACATACCAGTTTAAAACCCTTTGGGGTCACTATCTAGGAAAGATCCGAAACCTCTCCTCTAAACGTTTCAATTCTCTCTTCATCATCTCGGCTCCTCACGCCTTCACGCAACCCCATCAGCAGCGCGTCAACTGAACAATCAATAAGCGTAAGATACGACATCTTCCTGTTTCATTAATCCCTTTGTCACTCGCCCTAGAAACCTACCGTTCGTGGTAAGGCGACGAGTAAGGCGATTCACCCGAATGGGCCCTGATCGGGCCTAGGGGAGTTCGACGGGGGCCGGGGTGTCACTTCAACGTAGCCAGCGGAGGCGTACTGGAGGGATTCCTGCGACCTGGACAGCTGTGGCGTTTCATTTTCATTCCCGGCGTCCCTGTAATGGACGGGATGCGTAGAACGAAATATTGTACGGTGCTACTATGGCTTGTTATCTACGCGTCTCCTACTCTTGAGTTGTTAGTACTAAACGCCGTATGGTAAATGTAAAGTAGACGGCTGTGCGGAGATATCATTTATTAATATAATTAGTCGACTACACAATATAGAAAAGGGTATTTAATACAAGTCCTCACAAGGAGCTTCCTGCATTTTTAGTAGTAGCACATGGGAGTAGGCGACGCATAGAGAACAAGCCGAAGTAGCGTCCAATATAGTCTGTAGTTGCAAAGCTGACAGTAGAAATCTATTGCTGATATTGCAACTAGCATCTGGCTTCTGACTGGCTGATGGATTTGAATGGGAACCTTGGCTTCTGTGATATCGGCACTGGATACTTACAGTCCTGCTGTTTTTTCTACTTGAACATTTTGGTGATTAGTCTTGAGGCTTTTTTGTTAAATGAGTGTAACTTAGGCCTAAATAGGAGAATTATTGGGCGTGATTTTAATATTGTTCGTTCTTTAGCTGTAAAGTCTCGCTAAATTCATCTGGTTTTGAAACCAACAAAAGTGCTCAGGTTTGTGCACCCTCTTGGTCAGGATGAGGTGAAAGTTTCAGTTCAAGTTTATATATATATATATATATATATATATATATATATATATATATATATATATATATATATATATATATATATATATATATTATATATATATATATATATATATATATATATATATATATATATATATATATATATATATATATATATTGGATTTTTATCACATCACCGTGATTCATATATACATGCATTAAGCTACAAACTGTCCTTTAATATCCAATTCGCTCTACCTCGGAATTAATAAATTTTCGGATATATTAACCGAAGGATAATATATAGAGCAATAAAGAAAGTACTCAAGATAATACGCCCTCAAATGAAGATATGAATATGTGAGTTATCCTGCTGATTGCTATCAACATATCATTAAGTCAGAGCACTGGGCAATCCTTTGATGGAATTTTCTGATAGTTATCTGAAAAAAAGTCGTAACTGATTTTGGAAAGCTCGATATATTCAGCACTGGAGTACCTCTTAAAGCATGAAAATTTTTATTTTTTATTTTCTAATTTTTTTTTTCTAAGTCGTAATGTATATTTTTTAAAAACTGCGACCAAAACTCACCCTTCGTCAACTTTCGGCGTTTTCTTAGAGCTGGATTTCTTCTTGCTAAGTTTGTTGAAGAAACTCTGCGAACAAAAGAAATCTGTGATGAAATAAACTTCAGGACAAACCACACAAATAAAGCTTAGCAGTGCCGGATGCATTATCATGGCTGAATTTAACCTTAAATGAAATAAAAACTTCTGAGGCTAGATAGCTGCAATTTCGTGCGTTTGATGACTGGAGGGTGGATGATTTCCATACCAATTTGCAGCCCTCTAGCCTCATTGGTTTTCAAGATCTGAGGGCGGAAAGAAAAAGTGCGGTGGACAGACAAATATAGCCATCTCAGTAGTTTTCTTATACGAAAAACTAAAAATGACTAACCACAAATTACAAACGACCTTAGCCTAAAATGTTTGCTATATATACAAAGGAATTTCATAGCTTGGCCATATGGCACTATAGTAGATTCACATCAACCGTGCGTCTGATGTCTAGGCCAGTCCCTTATGAAGCTCCTGATTGGCTGTTGATAAGCCAATCACAGGAAACTTTCAGTCTCTCTCGAGAATTCACATGGGTAGGATCTGTGTTCCACCCCTCCTGAGGGATACGTCTTTCAAAAGTATCCCTCAGGAGAGGTGAAACATACTACATCCTGCCTATGTGAACTCTCTCGAGAGACTGTGAGAGTTTCCAGCCCTGGGATTCGCTTATCAACAGCCAATCAGGAGCGTCATAAGGGACTGGCCTAGACATCAAATGCACGGTTGATGTGAATCTACTATAGGTCATTTGTCTCGGTAGATAATTCCTTAATTTTTTTTTTAATCACCCCTTTGAAAAAACAAAACAGCCTTATATTGCAATAGGGAAATGTAACGACATAATCCCACCAGTACTCGTTAGCTGATGGTGATTTCCAGTTAGATCTCACAGTTGGTCAGTCCAGGTTGTTCACAATACAAGGACGCTTCACTTATGAGCAGACATATACCTTTCTGTCTTTGTTTTAGGATATGATATTTGTGATTTATTTATTAGAATGAAAATGTAAAAATAAACAAAAATAAATAATGTGAAAATGAAAATGTATAGAAAAATTATTTCTAATAAAATATAGCGTATTTATTTTAATTTTCGTTGGTGAAACAACACGCTATATGACCGTAGATTTTAGCGTGTGCCCAAAGTGCGCTGGAGGTCGGATCATGCCTTGCTCGGTTTCCTAAGGCATTGTTGATATGTCCGTCATTTGTTTCTTATTAGTCCATGGTCTGTTTATGCAATGCATTACTAACCCCTATTACTATTCTCCTTCCATTTTAATACATTTTTATCTCTTAATGCACAGTGATGCTCAAATCTCACGCGACATGACTCCATAGGATTTCGTTCAAAATTCACTAACTGGCAACCTAGTATGCTCCATATTTATCTATTATTTCAATGCGGAAACACGATTATTGCATACAATATGGACATAATATGTTTCATAAGAGTGAAATCTGTCATATATTTCAAAACTGTAAGAAAATGTGACGTGTAGTAGCAAATTTCATAAAAAAAACTTTCGAAACATTTTCAAAACTTTCGTTCTCACAACGCTGAGCATTTGGCCAAAAATGAAGTCGTCATCAAGCATCAGGTCAAATAAAATATAAATAGATAAATAAATAAAAAATTGTCATAACATGAATAATTCTTCCAAAGCCAACATAAAATTTGAAATGGTCCTATTTGATTGCTTTTACACGTCAGTGCTGAAAAAATGTAAATATGTATACACAAAAGTAGAATGCGCCCACCGATATCAACGTGTGAGGGGAGCATGTGTGACGTATCTGTCATTAGTGTCGGTGCAACAACAACCACCCGGTGTAACATAAATAGGTATATACTGAGTAGCGACAGTGAAATTATCTTGAAAGCACTTACTTTATATGTGATAGAGGAATATTAGATCTTCATACATAATTAATTCTTAAATATTAAAAAAATTATGGCGTACTAGCAAATATTCGCCTATACAGTTATTCATTTTTCAAAGCCAAGACATTGTTCCTAGGCCTAGGTGTTTGATTTCTTTAGTTTACAATTAACAGTCACATCTCTCTATTAACAATTTCTGGCCAGAAAGCAAATGAGGTTATCAACACATTCTTGTTCTTCAAATTACCTTATGAAAGAATAAATTATACACCAAAAGCGAGGAGGACTTTTAAGAAAATAATGTTTTAAACCAGTTGAAAAATAAGTGTTCCGTACTCCTTGATATTTATACTTATGATATTTCGATTCATAGTCATCTTCTCCACATAATCAAAATCATCGTCTTTTATTCCTCAAAGAACAGGTAATCTCTACAAATAGAAACATTAGTAACATTAGATCTCATAAGGCTTAGATTATTCTTTTAGGCCTATAAATCATTTTGCAACATACAGGCAGCTTAAACACAGTCGAAAGCTTCAACATTCAAAGAAAACTTGTTTTAATTCATATTCCTACGCTGAAAATGTTGTTATGACTGTTGAGCTTATTATGACTCCTGTCATAATGCAGCAGACGTAGTTATGTTGACCAGTCCGAGGAGCATGTAAAGTGTGCTCTCATTGATGGCACAGCTAACTTTATCACACCGCACTTTGAACTTAGCAGCGTAAAAAAAAGAAAATCAGTTCAAATCACACAGATTACGAATTATACCAGTGCATAAAAGGGATTATATTTATATAACCATAAGGAAAATAGGGCTAGCTGTGAATTCACAAACTTTTCGACATGTATGACATTAGAAAAAAAAAGTATAATACTACTTGGCAACATCACGTTGAGTCTGAGAATCTGGACGATACAAAAAGAATTATGTCGCAGTAAGTGGGGTCTCTTCTTTCCGTATTTCCCTTTACTTCCTCTTACTTCTTCCTGATGAACACCTTAATTTTCTTTGGCAGCTTCAATTTCAAGTCAGTGGCCACTTTGGTGGTGGGTTTCATCTTCTGAATAATGATAATAAAATCCATCGTTCAATCTCAGTTGCACAAGACTTCACCTCCGCCTGACCCTTGTGTCTATATGAATTATATCAGTTTCTGAAACAAGAACTGATTTACTCCACAATAATTAACTTACCACAACGCATCTGTTTTAGTTCTCTCTCTCTCTCTCTCTCTCTCTCTCTTAATTTATGATGATCTCAGTTATATACTAATGATAAGGTTAGTTTGGTGTCAGGTCACAATATTAAGTTGTAATGCCTTTTAAGCTTTCCCATCGGTTTTGCTTTTAACATTCATCTCATACTTAGTTTTGTTTTCATACTTAGATCATCCACTGTTGTAGATGTGTGTTTACCCAGTTATGGCTATCATTAATATATCACATTGTAAAGGCAATACCTCTGTATTCAGATTTTTTAGATTTTACGTTCTGAAGATTTTAAGTTCTGGTTCTAAGAAGTCTTGTCAGTAATTGAACCATTTTGTACTTTTCATTTATTGTATATATTTTTAACTCATCATGTATACATTTTTAACTATGTAGAAAAACCATTGTAAAATGGAAATAAAGTTTTTAATTTTTTTACTTTGATTTAACTCTCTCTTTGGAGAGAACTCTAAGGGATGTCCTCCAGTCTACACTATGTCACACTGAGAGAGAGGCAGAGTGTCACAGACACTATATTATCAGTCACCAGCTTAACTGAAAGAATGACACCGAAGGACTTTCTCAGTAATAACGCTTAGGTTCTACGCTTTGCGGTTTATTCAAGAATTCAAGAAAATACATAAAAATAAGCACAGTAACATAACGTTAAAAACTACACAATAGATAAACACCTAATGGAAACATAAAGATAAAATAATCACTAATCCATGAATGGATTCCAGTCCAATCACTTGAGAACCGTAACTGGTGGTAGAATTGTTAGTCCCTCTTAAAGAATGGATATTGGTTCACAGTAACAAAGAAAACTGGTTCTTTTATACGACCCACTTATACCCCAAGTACTTTTCAACCCAGATTGATTACACGAACAACTGCCTTGCAGTTAACGGTGGCCGCGAGTTCGGTTCTCGGCCATTCCATTGAGGAGTGAGAGATGTGTATTTCTGGTGATAGAAGTTCACTCTCGACGTGGTTCGGAAGTCACGTAAAGCCGTTGGTCCCGTTGCTGAATAACCACTGGCACCATGCCACGTACAAACACCACACAAACAAACAAAAATACTTAACTGAAGAACTTGGAATACTTATAGTTACTCTTCCCATAGGAAATAGTGCATTCTCATATAATACTTTTACAGCTGCTCTTACCATAGGATTTTTAATTACAGTTATCATGAGTGTGCAGATTCGAGGTTAGCCCAAGAATGCAACACTTACTGGACTAATATAACATAGTTTATTAACATAATTTGTCGTGGGGCTATAGTAGATTCACATCAACCGTGCATCTGATATCTAGGTCAGTCCCTTACGACGCTCCTGATTGGCTGTTGATAAGCCATTCACAGGGCTGGAAACTCTCACAGTCTCTCGAGAGATTTCACATAGGCAGGGTGTATGTTCCATCTCTCCTGAAGGATTCTTTTGAAAGACGAATCCCTCAGGAGAGGTGGATCATACATCCTGCCTATGTGAACTCTCTCGAAAGACTGTGAGTTTCCAGCCCTGTGAATGGCTTATCAACAGCCAATCAGGAGCGTCGTAAAGGACTGGCCTACAACATCAGATGCACAGTTGATGTGAATCTACCATAGCACCTCGGAGGTAAACCGACGTTTGAGCGTTTGGAAAGCAAAATTATGCTAAGATTTTATATTATAATAATCTATTGACGAATGATCCAATAAAGATATATAGATTATATATCGAAGAACATCTGCGGATGTCCACTGACCAGTGTAGAGCCATCATATCATATATATATATATTATATATATATATATATATATATAATATATATATAATATATATATATATAACTGGTGCAAGTGTCTCAACCTCTTTTGTGTGGATCTAAACACATTTAGAGCAATAATTAGATTTGTTTACATAATCTACAGGCTGACATGTAAGTGAAATATGGGTATTATTGACCGTAGAGATTTTTAAATACAAGAATTGCCCTACTCTCGACGTTGTTCGGAAGTCACGTAAAGCCATTGGTCCCGTTGCTGAATAACCACTGGTTCCATGCAACGTAAAAACACCATACAAACAACAAACTACTTACTATTAGCGACCAGGCTAATGTAAACAAGGCGTGATGCAACCTCCAGCTTACTGTGGGTCGCGTGCTAAAATCTACGACCAAATGGGGCGTTGTTTCACCAACGGAAATAAAAATGCTATATTTTATTTTGAATAATTGTTCTGTACTGTTTAACATAAACATTATTTATTTTTTATGATTTATTTATTAGAACGAAAATGTATTAAATTAAATAATGTTTATGTTAAGCAGTACAGAACAGATATTTCTCATAAAACAGCGTATTTATTTCAATTTCCGTTGACGAAACAGCGCTCTACTTGACCATAGAATTTAGCACGATCTGCGAGTAAGCTGGAGGTCGGTTCACGCCTTGCTTCTTTTTTTTTATCTGTATAGCTAAGTATATTGGTATTCATTGGTACAGCATTTGTCGTTTGCTTATAGAAATATGGCTGACGTAACCATTTATAATTCGCTGCTATGATAACATTGTTTTTTTCCTTATAAAGCAATATTGTTATAATTCCCTGTTATGATAACATTGCTTTTCTCCTAATGAAGCAATATTGTTATAATTCGCTGTTATGATAACATACCTTTTCTCGTAATAAAGCAATGTTATGATAATTGCCTGTTTACAATAGCATTGCTCTTCTCCTAGTGAAGCAATATTGTAATAATTCCCTGTTAGAATAACATTGTTTTTCTCCTAAGAAAGCAATGTTATGATAACATTGCCTCATTAGGAGAGAGGATACGATAACTTTCTTTTCGAAAGATAGAAAAAAAAAGAGAGAGAAGAGAGGTAGAGAGAGAAAGTCGTTGCTGAAGAATAGAAAGTTAGGGAGTCGTATCTCAGTGAGGTGTGTGTGTGTGGGGTGGGGTGGGGGGGGTTTGGGGGTAGGGGGGTCGGCGCTCCAATAACAGAGCGGAAATAAAGACAGTGTCTTTACTGCCTTCCCTGAGTTGTTTTGGTGCAGAGAGAGAACTTCATAAAAGATGGGAAATAGGACTCTTTTGCCCCGAATGCAATTGTTTCGGGGGTGGGTGAGTTGGGGGGGTAGGGGGTCGCCAGAGAGAAGCTCCCTCGGCGCAAAAGCATCTTGGCATTCGTTGCTCAGAGGCTGCATCGGTAGTACGCACATACACACACTAATCGCGTCCTATCAAGATCCTTTTCACTCCCCGTTTCGTCTCCCAGTTTCCCCATGGGTCCAAACCACCGTAAAAAAAACTTATAACTAGACTATATATATATATATATATATATATATATATATATATATTATATATATATATATATATATATATATATATAAGATATGTGTGTATAATTGAATCACAAAAATATGGAAAGTGATGAGTATCTAAATGCAGACACAATCCACGAAGACGTGAGAAACGATGTAGTTCTGCAAGGCCTTTCGACTTCTTGTCCTTTACTTAGCAGACTGAAGAGAAGTGTGTGTTTTCAGAAATGTCATAGCGTCATCCCTATATACTCACTTGAATTATATATTAAGAAAAAAAAAACTTCAATCCAGTGAGAGGAAAATCGTGGCCTTTCTCTATTTCCTTTCCCCAATTTTATTGGAGGACCTCATAGGAGACGTTGGCACGGTGCCAACGTACTCTTTTATTCACGTGTAAAGGCTCCATTCTTCTATATTATTCTGTTGCTTTGCTGTGAATGCAAGGGTAGCGATGGGCCGTCTATAGTGGATGATATCAAACAGAGTGTATTCTGAGCACTCCACTTTAGATTTTTCTTAATGATAATAATAATAATAAACAGATAGTACTGTGGTTCCCCCCCCACCTAAATTGGTCTTTAATAATAAAAATATCAGAGTATTCTGGTCACCCCACATTAAAATTATCTTTAAGAATAATAATAATAATAATAATAATAAAAAGACTATTCTGGTCACCAAACATTAACCTTGTCTTGAATAATAATAATAATATCAAACAGAGTATTCTGGTCACCCCACATTAAATCAGCCTTGAATAATAATAATAATAATATAATAATAATAATAATAATAATAATAATAATAATAATAATAATATAATCTTTGGAAGCTTCAATTAAATCCATGGCCCCTTTGGTGGTGGGCTTGTTCCATATGGATAGGTTTCATCTACTGAATAATAATAATAATAACAGAATTGTTTACATTTTTGTAACTATTGCCATTAATATGACGAACGAATTGGAAGTTTTGCTCTCATACGATTTTTATTTGATATTTTTGGTAATAATAAATATTAAAGAATTATTATTAAAATTGAATTTCAATGACAATGTATCTAATGGAACACTGAGAATATTTTTTCGTTTATCATTTTGAGCTTTAATTCATCAATATATACATATGATATAGACATATATATATATATATATATATATATATATATAATACATATATATATATAATATATATATATATATATATATATATATATATATATATATATATATATATATATATATATATATATATAAAGGGAAATCCACGAAGGAAAATGACACAACAGAATGCTGGCATATGATTCAGTTACACACACACGCACACATATTTATACACACACATATATTTATATATATATATATGTATATATATTTGAGAAACAGAAAGAGAACAGACAAAAGAGGAAGACGGAATGACTGAAGAGAAAGGAAAGGTAAAGAGATATCGGGAAGTGCCATAATAATGTTCCTTGCGAAGTGGAACGGAGGAGAACTTTCAGATCCATCAGTCAATCAATCCTTGTCCATCTGACTGGGCTGAGCACTGGTCTTAGGCTTCTTAGGAAAGCGGGAGGGAGGTCGTCACCCCCTTGCGTTGGAGGATTATCATCATTTCTGTTGCTGTATTATTATTACTTATTATTATTATTATTATTCAGTAGATGAAGCCTATTCAAATGGAACAGTCCCACCACACAGGGGGCCACTGACTTTAAATCAAGCTTCCAAAGATTACTAATATTATTATTATTATTATTATTATTTTATTATTATTATTTTATTATTATTATTATTATTATTATTGAATAAATAAAGTTCACAGTAGTATATATGTGGTATATTGCTAAATAAAGCCAACATTCACCAGCCTGATAAATGGGTGGAAAAACACCCTCCTCATTCTTTCAGGTAACTCCAGAATTGCTCGATGGTCTAGGAACAAATCTCTGGGACCGTCGCCATATTGGTTGTTGGTCTTACTGCTTGTTGGGTTTTCCAAAACTGGCGAATTAGATGGTTCTTCGGTTGTTCCAGAAACAGCTCTGCCGTGCCACGACGTTCCCAGAGAATTGCTAATAGACCCTCGAGCAATTCTGGAGTTGCCTGAGAGACTAACGAGCAGTTTCTCCTATTTTCCATTATTTAGGCTGAAGAGGCCGACTGATCAAGTTGGCGAAAGCTGCCTGTATTCAGCAATATACTACATAATTATAATACTACTGTGGACTTTATTTATCCACTTAAAGATCACAAGAAAGTGATACCAAATTATTATTTATTTTATTTTTTTGGCTTATCACAGTCCTCCAATGTGACTGGGTGGTATTTATAGTGTGGGGTTCCGGGTTGCATCCTGCCTCCTTAGGAGTCCATCACTTTTCTTACTATGTGTGCCGTTTCTAGGATGAACGCTTCTGCATGAGTTCTGGGGCTACTTCAGCCTCTAGTTTTTCTAGATTCCTTTTCAGAGATCTTGGGATCGTGCCTAGTGCTCCTATGATTATAGGTACGATTTCCACTGGCATATCCCATATCCTTCTTATTTCTATTTTCAGGTCTTGATACTTATCCATTTTTCCCCTTTCTTTCTCTCAACTCTGGTGATACTTTCTTCTTGATTTTGTCAATTAACGTCACTTCTGGTCTATTTGCACGTATCACCCTATCCGTTCTGATACCATAGTCCCAGAGGATCTTTGCCTAATCGTTTTTCTATCACTCCCTCAGGTTGGTGCTCGTACCACTGATTACTGCAAGGTAGCTGGTGTTTCTTGCACCGACTCCAGTGGAGGGCTTTTGCCACTGAATCATGCCTCTTTTTGTACTGGTTCTGTGCAAGTGCCGGACATTCGCTTGCTATGTGTTTGTGGTTTCATTTTTCGTATTGCACTTCCTACATATTTGGGAGAAGATGTTATTTCCATCTATCGTTCTTTGAACATATCTGGTTCTTAGGGCCTGATCTTGTGTCGCTGTTATCATTCCTTCAATTTCCTTCTTTAGCTCTCCCTCTGTAACCATTGCCATGTGTCATCGCTGGCCAGTTCTTTAGTCTGTCTCATGTATTGTCCGTGCATTGGTTTGTTGTGCCATTCCTCTGTTCTGCTTGTCATTCTCCTGTCTGTATATGCACTCTTGAGCCACTCGTCTTCACTGGTTTTCAGATATTGCCCCAGTGCTCTGTTCTCGATGTTGACGCAATCCTCTATGCTTAGTAGTCCTCTTCCTCCCTCCTTTCGTGTTATGTATAGTCTGTCCGTATTTGCTCTTGGGTGTAGTGCTTTGTGTATTGTGATATGTTTTCCTAGCTTTCTGGTCTATGTTGCGGAGTTCTGCCTTCGTCCATTCCACTACTCCTGTGCTGTTTCTGATTAACTGGCACTGCCCATGTGTTTATGGCTTTTATCATATTTCCGGCGTTGAGTTTTGACTTGAGTATCGCCTTGAGTCTCTGCATATATTCTTTCCTGATCGTGTCCTTCATCTCTTGGTGTTTTATATCCCTCCTTCCATTATTTCCAGGTATTTGTATCCAGTCTCATCTATGTGTTTGATGTTGCTCCCATCTGGTAGCTTTATCCCTTCAGTTCTCGTTACTTTGCCCTTTTGTATGTTGACTAAGGCGCATTTTTTCTATTCCAAACTCCATCCTGATGTCCCCAGATACAATCCTTACAGTCTGGATTATTATTATTATTATTATATTATTTTTATTATTATTTTTTTTGCTATATCACAGTCCTCCAATTCGACTGGGTGGTATTTATAGTGTGGGGTTCCGGGTTGCATCCTGCCTCCTTAGGAGTCCATCACTTTTCTTACTATGTGTGCCGTTTCTAGGATCACACTCTTCTGCATGAGTCTTGGAGCTACTTCAGCCTCTAGTTTTTCTAGATTCCTTTTCAGGGATCTTGGGATTGTGCCTAGTGCTCCTATGATTATGGGTACGATTTCCACTGGCATATCCCATATCCTTCTTATTTCTATTTTCAGATCTTGATACTTATCCGTTTTTTCTCTCTCTTTATCTTCAACTCTGGTGTCCCATGGTATTGCGACATCAATGAGTGATACTTTCTTCTTGATTTTGTCAATCAGCGTCACGTCTGGTCTATTTGCACGTATCACCCTATCTGTTCTGATACCATAGTCCCAGAGGATCTTTGCCTGATCATTTTCTATCACTCCCTCAGGTAGCTGATGTTTCTTGCACAGGCTCCAGTGGAGGGCTTTTGCCACTGAATCATGCCTCTTTTTGTACTGGTTCTGTGCAAGTGCCGGACATTCGCTTGCTATGTGGTTTATGGTTTCATTTTTCGTATTTCACTTCCTACATATGGGAGAGATGTTATTTCCGTCTATCGTTCTTTGAACATATCTGGTTCTTAGGGCCTGATCTTGTGCCGCTGTTATCATTCCTTCAGTTTCCTTCTTTAGCTCTCCCCTCTGTAGCCATTGCCATGTGTCATCGCTGGCTAGTTCTTTAGTCTGTCTCATGTATTGCCCGTGCATTGGTTTGTTGTGTCAGTCCTCTGTTCTGTTTGTCATTCTCCTGTCTCTGTATATTTCGTGGGACTTCGTCTATTTTTATTAGTCCTTCTTCCCATGCACTCTTTAGCCACTCGTCTTCATTGGTTTTCAGATATTGCCCCAGTGCTCTGTTCTCGATTTTTTCTCTCTCTTTATCTTCAACTCTGGTGTCCCATGGTATTGCGACATCAATGAGTGATACTTTCTTCTTGATTTGTCAATCAGCGTCACGTCTGGTCTATTTGCACGTATCACCCATATCTGTTCTGATACCATAGTCCAGAGGATCTTTGCCTGATCATTTTCTATCACTCCCTCAGGTAGCTGATGTTTCTTGCACAGGCTCCAGAGGAGGGCTTTTGCCACTGAATCATGCCTCTTTTTGTACTGGTTCTGTGCAAGTGCCGGACATTCGCTTGCTATGTGGTTTATGGTTTCATTTTTCGTATTTCACTTCCTACATATGGGAGAGATGTTATTTCCGTCTATCGTTCTTTGAACATATCTGGTTCTTAGGGCCTGATCTTGTGCCGCTGTTATCATTCCTTCAGTTTCCTTCTTTAGCTCTCCCCTCTGTAGCCATTGCCATGTGTCATCGCTGGCTAGTTCTTTAGTCTGTCTCATGTATTGCCCGTGCATTGGTTTGTTGTGTCAGTCCTCTGTTCTGTTTGTCATTTTCCTGTCTCTGTATATTTCTGGGACTTCGTCTATTTTATTAGTCCTTCTTCCCATGCACTCTTTAGCCACTCGTCTTCATTGGTTTTCAGATATTGCCCCAGTGCTCTGTTCTCGATGTTGACGCAGTCCTCTATGCTTAGTAGTCCTCTCCCTCCTTCCTTTCGTGTTATGTATAGTCTGTCCGTATTTGCTCTTGGGTGTAGTGCTTTGTGTATTGTCATATGTTTCCTGGTTTTCTGATCTATGCTGCGGAGTTCTGCCTTCGTCCATTCCACTATTCCTGCGCTGTATCTGATTACTGGCACTGGCATGCCCATGTGTTTATGGCTTTTATCATATTTCGGCGTTGAGTTTTGACTTGAGTATCGCCTTGAGTCTCTGCATATATTCTTCCTGATCGTGTCCTTCATCTCTTGGTGTTTTATATCCCTCCTTCCATTATTCCCAGGTATTTGTATCCTGTCTCATCTATGTTGCTCTCATCTGGTAGCTTTATCCCTTCAGTTCTCGTTACTTTGCCTTTTTGTATGTTGACTAACGCGCATTTTTCTATTCCAAACTCCATCCTGATGTCCCCAGATACAATCCTTACAGTCTGGATTAGGGTATCTATTTCCTTGATGCTCTTACCATACAGCTTGATGTCGTCCATGAACATCAGATGGTTGATTCTGTTGCCTCTTTTCTTGAGTTGGTACCGGCATCCATCTTCTGTAGTACTTTTGTCATTGGAATCATGGCTACTACGAAGAGTAGTGGGGACAGTGAGTCTCCCTGGAAGATTCCTCTCCTGATATTAACCTCTGCTAGTCTTGATTCCAGAGCTTATAAGTATTGTAGTTCCAGTGCTCATTGTATTTTTGAGGAAGCTGATGGTGTTTTCCTCTGCCCCATATATTTTCAGGCATTCTATTAGCCATGTGTGTGGTATCATGTCGAAGGCTTTCTTATAGTCTATCCATGCCATGCTTAGGTTGCTTTTCTTTCTCCTACTGTTCTTCATTACCATTTTGTCTATCAGGAGCTGGTCTTTTGTGCCCTACACTTCATTCTGCAGCCTTTCTGTTGGAGGGGGATGGTTGTTTGTATCCTCTAGGTAGTTGTATAGCCTTTCACTGATGATACCTGTTAGTAACTTCCACTTTATTGGTAGGCAGGTGATAGGCCTGTAGTTACTGGCTATATATTATTATTATTATTATTATTATTATTATTATTATTATATTATTATTCAGCAGATGAAGCCTATTCAGAAGGAACAATCCCACCACCAAAGGGGCCACTGACTTGAAATTGAAGCTTCCGAAGAATATTATGGTGTCCATCAAGAAGAATTAAGAGGAAGTAAAGGGAAATACAGAAAGAAGAGGTACCACTTATTAAAATGGAAAAATAATTAATAAATAGTGAAATAGACAAAAATATATTAAAATGCAAGGAGAATAGTATTAGGTTTGTAATGCATTGCATTTCCGCTTGAACTTCTAAAGAAGTTCCGTTTGCACGTCTTCCTCTGCTGGGAGCCTTTTCCACAGTAGGATTTCAATGCCTTTGAAGGAGAGAGAGAGAGAGAGAGAGAGAGAGAGAGAGAGAGAGAGAGAGAGAAGGATAGCTGAGAGAGAGAGAGAGAGATAAGTCCACCTTTGTCCAGCCGCTCTGAAAGGTCAGTCGAAATCGCCCTCGAATAATATCTCCAATTCCTCTCTCGAGATTTTCCGATAAATCGGCAAATCGATGCCAGGGAACGCCAACCCTCCTGTAACTTAGCCTTAGACAGCGGCAGAATTGATATATATATATATATATATATATATATATATATATATATATATATATAATATATATATATGTAAGCGATACCACAGGAAAATGATGGGCAGAAATCCAAGCGCTTTCGTCTTTACTAAAGTCAATGTCTCAGTAAAGACGAAAAGCGCTTGGATTCCTGCCTATCATTTAATGAAGTCACGTGCATCTACTGTGATTTTTTTAAGCATATATATATATATATATATATATATATATATATATATATATATATATATATATATATATATATATATATATATATATATCACATATATGTATATATATGGACTGTTATTACGTCAAAAGCACCAACTCAGCTGTCTTAGAAACCCGTATAAGTTTATTTTTCTCCCATTCCTGTACCAGTCAAACCAACCACCCCACCCCCTACAAACACACAAACCCCTCCCCAAGGCACAGAAAAAACAATAAACCGAGCTAGTGTGAGGAAACGAAAAAAAGGGCGCGCAGACCCCCTTAGATTTATCGCCAGCGTGTCCATATTTCGCATCGCTTGTCACGCTTCAACAGAGCTGCCATCCCTCCATTTTTTGGTTAATTTTTTTTTTCTTTCTTTTATTTCCGTTTTCCCGCTGCGCTGAAATTACGGCGAACATAAACCCTCGTGAGATGCTGCGCCTTTTGCTAAAATAGCGACCCCCTGAATCGCGTGTGATAAATTTCGACGAGATTTACCTGTGTGTGGTAGTTGGCGAAGTCTCCCCTCTGATGGAGATTGCAAGTGTCCGGCTGCGTCCGTCTCTCTCGGCTGCATTTAGTCGAATGTCACACATACACAGGTATATATAATATATATATATATATATATATATATATATATATATATATATATATATTTATATATATATAGATATATATGACTGGTAAAAATGTTCCGTTACAACAGAATTCCATCTATTGAAAGGAGCCCATGAAAAAACGCCCAAAATATAGAAAGTACACTCGGCAAGGAAACTTAAGATACAGTTTTTTTTAAATCTTCGGACATATATTGTCAATAATGCCACACCTGGCAACTGTTTGAAAGGGGGTGGAGCTTCAAAATCATAGCGTTTGTTGCTTTCTAGATTTCCATTAACTTTACACCATAAAGATTCTGTTAAGGTCCTATAATCATTTATACTTGAATGTAGAAACAGGCTCTATATTATTCGTTAATGTTGGTTTGGTAACGTCAGTTCAGGGTAGAATATTGATCATCCTTTTTTAAACCTACTGTGAAACCTTATTTATAAGTAATGTTTGACACTAAACTGACGTAAAATTCATACGTAATTAAAGACGTATCTTAAACAATGAGAGAAAGGGTTTTAAGATTTGGTCAGTACTTGTGGAAATCGTGAGGAACAATACAGTGAAGAATGAATATTATGACGATAGAGAGAGAGCGCGCAAGCATAGGCCTATCTATAGAGTATACTTAATTCATTAAATTTACTTTGAGAGGGTGAGTGATAATATTTTTTCAAATGTGTTTTAAAAGTGGAGAGGGAGAGAGAGAGAGAGAGGGAGGGGCAAAATCTGCTCATGTGAAAGCTTAGGCCTTTTTATAACTACTTAATTTCATTATATTTTCTTTGGGAGATTGAGTGGTACTATATATATTTTTAAAGTATGTTTTAGAAGTGGAGAGAGAGAGAGAGAGAGAGAGAGAGAATTATAGTACTGGTGACGGACTTGTGACGGGGAAAGGCAGAAGAAAATATAATGAATTAAGTATCTCTATCGATAGGCCTATGCTTGCGCGATATGATATGACTGCCAAGATCGTGCTGCACTATGCTAGATAAAATTTGAAGGATCATAATATTCAAGTTAATTCTCTAAGAAATTCGTACCCTAATCTTGATTACATTCGACAGTTGCCGTAGCATTCAAAGATTGTAAAAAGACGTGGAAAATTTTAGACAGGATGCGGTCATTCTTGCTCTCTTGATATAGTCTTTACTTTTGAAAATCGGGTTTCATCCACAAATCATTCACGAAAAAAGCTGTGTTAAGTAATAATATTTATTACCACAAATAACTCAATATGTAATGCAGAGGCAATTAAAGTATTATATCGTGGGACATCTTTCAGCCTAGCGGCAAAGAAATGCAGTCGTGTAGGGCTGTAGGCTACTACGAACTGCTTTATAATGGGAGCATATAGCCAGAAAATCTTTGAGCTGACATGCTACTTTAACCTTGATTAAGATTTATATTTAAAGACAGTAGCTTTGTAAACAGCAACTAGCATTCGATCCATGTCAACGTCAAAGTAATCAAAGTGTGAAATCCGTTACGTTAGCCAGTATCCAGTGACTTGTGCTTTCCCGCTCGAAGTTCTAGGGGTCCTCCTCACATCATAGAAAAACGCTGTTGCGGATGCACCTAGATTTGTTCAACCTACCTTAGCCGGCGCAACATTGAGTGCCATTGACGTCAGCTAACTTTAATCGCTTTGGAATACAAACATAAGTTTGTAGAAACTAAAATAATTGCATTCACCACTTACGATGATGCAATATATCCCCGTTCATGAAGCAAAACGAGTAAATATTGTTGTCGTGATACATAGTACTAAAAACAGAAATTCACATTCTATCTACCAGATCTCTATGAACGAATCGATCTGAGAAATTCCAATTACTTCGGACATATATCGTGTTTTTAAGTATCTGAACGGTTTTCTTTTGCAGTTTTAACTTATATGATATAATTTGCAGTATATTTTCATATTCTAGAGTAAATTTAGCGATATTATGTCTTTTCAGTAAAAACAAATGGGAAATTGGATGAACGAAAGCTAATGAAAACTGTATCTTCAGTTTTCTTGTCGAGTGTACGTACTTCTACATTTCAGAGACTGCTATCTCTCTCTCTTCAGGTAGGTAATGAGTGAGAGAAGTCACAGAAAAGGCGCATTTATACGTATATATACAAATTCCTCTACTTGCAGAATCCGCGAAGTTTGTCAAGATGGTCCTGGCATGCACTTGGACGGGTGACCACCAGGAATTCCTCTGCACGTATGCCCCAAAACCCCTTTTTCGAAATTCTGAAGGGCAAGTCTTTCTGGAGCCATCCTTGGCAAGAAAAATCGTCGCTATATATATATATATATATATATATATATATATACTATATATATATATATATATATATAATTCCCCTGAGATACTAGTTACACAAGTCGGTCTAGACAAGGTTTGCGTGACTCAGTCTAACGACCCCAACTTATTCATGGCCATCGATTGACTTGATACCAGAACCTGGCGTCTCAGCGTCTATGGCCAATGACCCACCGTCATTCTCGGTCCCGTCTGAGGCGTGGTTGGTTTGGTGTTTTGCTTCTCACCTCGGTGGTTGCGGGTTCGATTCTCGGCCATTCCATTGAGCGGTCAGAGATGTGTATTTCTGGTGATAGAAGTTCACTCTCGACGTGGTTCGGAAGTCACGTATAAAGCCGTTGGTCTCGTTGCTGAATGACCACTGGTGGTTCCATGCAACGTAAAAACACCATAAAAACAAAACCTACGTGGCAGTTCTTGGTCGTTGGGCACAGGATAAGAAAACAACAAAAATGCGTTGAGAGTAAACATGCAAAGGTGTTTAAGCTTCCGGATCGATGGAAGAAGAGAGAAGGGGGAAGTTTACTAAGTCCTGGAAGCATATACGATCCAAAAAAATCAACAGAGAGAGAGAGAGAGAGAGAATATTTACTCCAACAAAGACGCATCTAACATGAGACATTCTAAAGGAATAACAAAAAGAAAAAACTAAACATGAGCACATACGCATGAGGTCAAAACAAAACAAAATATGTACGTGAATAGAGAATTACTCGTAGAAGAGAGAGAGAGAGAGAGAGAGAGAGAGAGAGAGAGAGAGAGAGAGAGCACTAAAACCGTAAAGCCATGGAATCCCGCGGCCAGTTTATGTTTCCAAAAACCACCGTGCCGTCACCATGGACATTGAAAGCAGCCACTATTCTGAACCGCACCTGGAAGCTTGGCAGCGCATGCAAACGCCTACAGACTAATCCTCTCTCTCTCTCTCTCTTTTCTCTCTCTCTCTCTCTCTCTCTCGGTTGTGGCGCTTGCTGTAGCACAGAGGCTCTGGGGCCGAAAGGAGTCAGCTCGCGAATGCTGTAAGACACGATACATACGACTTGGAGTCAACTCGTGCTGAAAAGTTGGGGACCTCGGATCGATGGACGCGACGCTGCTGTGGATCTTCTTCCATCCGTCTTTTGAGGTCACGAAAGGAAAGGAACCAGAGGGCAACGTTAAATCTATTTTCTTGAGACGAATCGAGTTGTCTGTTATACGATTATGCTTTTAAAGTCGAGGAGGAGTCCCGGGAGGATCCTTCCTCTACAGAGAGTGAACCCCCAAAAAGGTTTTCGGAGGCTTGTTACCTAGGACTAGTATTTCTTTTGTTTCTGTTCTTTAATGGTGATCCCAATCTGGTTGTGCTGATCCAATTCTGGGTTAAAACCCCTTGGGTCACAATCTATGAAAGAACTTATATAAATAAATAAATATATATATATTTCAAGTATAAAAGGCCCATTAAAACACTCTGGTTTAAAGCTGAGGACTATTATATTACGGTGGACTAACTTCCACCCTTAGCAAGTAGTGATAAGAAGGGTGGAAGTTAATCCACCGAAATATAGTCCTTACCTTTAAGCCACAGTGTTTTATGGGCCTTTTATACTGAAAAAGTATCCTGTTTTAACAGAAGAATATATATATGTATGATATATATATATATATATATATATATATATATATATATATATATATATATATATATATATATCTATATATATATATATATATATATATATATATGTATCTATATATATATATATATATATATATATATATATATATATATATATATATATATATATATATATATATATACACACATCCAGGTGAAGACTACATGAAGACACACTTTTAATAAACAAGTAAAAAATGTACCGAAGTTTCTTCGGCGCAGTCGAGAGTTTTTCTGTACAGCGTATAATGCTGTATGAAACTCTTAGCCATGGCACATGAAACTTTCACTCAAGGCCCATGAAACTCTCAGCCACGGCCCGGTGATGGCCTGTGTTGATGGCACCTATAGAGATACCAGACATATGATCATGACTAACTTTAACCTTAAATGAAATAGAAGCTGCTGAGGCTAGAGGGCTGCAATTCGGTATGTCTGATGACTGGAGGGTGGATGATCAACATACCAATTTGCAGCCCTCTAGCCTCAGTAGTTTCTAAGATCTGAGGGTGGACAGACAAGTAGCCATGTCAATAGATTTTTTTACAGAAAACTAACAATGACACTACCACTTCGTCCACTCAGCTTTAAGGGGGATATGAATGTCCTTCAGTTCGTCCACACATATTATATATATAATTGCCAAATAAATTTGCATTCTGAAACCATCCCATCATGGTTTATGGCTGAAGTTCAAAAATATCTTCATCACAGTCACCGGATACTTGACAATGAGAAGCGCCTCAGTGGCGGGGGTTGGTATGGTGGGCTGGCGCCCCACCTCGGTGGTCGCGGGTTCGATTCTCGGCCATTCCACTGAGGAGTGAGAGATGTGTATTTCTGGTGATAGAACTTCACTCTCGACGTGGCTCGGAAGTCACGTAAAGCCGTTGGTCCCGTTGCTGAATAACCACTGGTTCCATGCAATGTAAAATCACCTACAAACAAACAAACAAAAACTTGACAATGAGGACTGTTAGCCCAGGAAAGCTAGTCACTCTTTTCGATAAATATCTCCACTTGATACCGTCCAGTTCAATGAGGTCCTTTTAGTATATATATATATATATATTGTCATAGAGCTGGAGGGAGGACTGAAAGGAGTTTGCCCAAGCGCTTTCCTGTATTTTTTCACACCTCCTCAGGCAAAGTGATGCAAAAAATCATTATTTGTTATAGAGACACCTCTGCGGCAGCAATACAGAAACATAAAAAATGTCGTACTTCTTTTTAAAAACTAATTGTCTAAAAATGTTTTAGACAATTACTTTTTGAATAGTAGTACGATAGTTTCTATGTTAATGTATTGCTGCCACAGAGATGTCTCTATAACAAATAATGATTTTTTGTATCACTTGGCCCTGAGGAGGTGTGAAAAAATACAAGAAAGTGCTTGGTCAACTCCATTCACTCCTTCCTCCAGCTCTACCACAACATTAAATATTGCATGTTTTAGCAATAGATCGTCAATATATATATATATATATACAGTAGCGGACCAACCCTATGCTCCTCGGGGAAACTCTGATGACAATCGATAAAACTCTCTCTCTCTCTCTCTCTCTCTCTCTCTCTCTCCTGTTAAGATAGTTGCTTTAGTTACATTGCCCAGCAGTTTTACCCCCCTTTACTATTGGGGCTGAACTTTGACT
The DNA here is from genome assembly GCF_015104395.2 of Macrobrachium nipponense. Lineage (NCBI taxonomy): Eukaryota > Metazoa > Arthropoda > Malacostraca > Decapoda > Palaemonidae > Macrobrachium > Macrobrachium nipponense. Next base: position 31,607,865 of record NC_087222.1, read on the forward strand.
TGAATGGCATCAGGGTGTCTCTGTTCATCCCAGCGACCTCAAAAACTACGGCCTGAACTTCGACCTGAAGGGCATTGGGAGTATCACTGTTCATCTCAGAGGCCTCGTAAACTATAGATCAGATATTGATACCTGTCATTTTCAAGTATTGTATATATCCCTTTCTTCCCAGTCTCCTCCCCACATAACCTCCCCGTCTTTGATGCCAGTGATGTATCACCCGATAGTTTTTTCTTTCTCCAATGATAAGTTATATGTATACCAAGTTTGTTTGAAATTCCCCAATGCATGTCAAGTGTATGTGGCACATACATACATACATTTATACATACACACACACATATATTTAGAATCTACCGGTCACTTTTTTACCAGATACATATGCAATTGTAATAGCCACAATGCCCTCTTAACTTCTTGAATTCTTTGCTCTTTTTTTGGATACGCTTGTCGCTACAAAGCCTGAAGATCCAGTTCAAAGAAATTTGAAGAAATTGTGATGTTCATTTCCGGGAAACGAACCTGTTTTGTTTCCCAAGTAATGGACATTACAATTTCTTCAAATTTCTTTGAACTTGGATCTTCAGGCTTTGTAGTGACAAACATAATCCAAAAAAGAGCAAAGAATTCAAGAAGTTAAGACGGCGTTGTGGCTATTACAATTGCATATATATATATATATATATATATATATATATATATATATATAATATATATATATATATATATATATATATATATATATATATATATATTGATAGCCACAGTATCCTCTTCACTTCTTGATATATCCAATAAGAGCCAAAGTGCATGCAGTATAGAGGTGAGTGGTGCAGTGGAGGTTTCTTCACATCAGGCTGGCTGATCTTCCTAATATTTCCCTGCTCCCATTTTCACACCTCTCGGGTACAACAGGTCCATCAGGCAAGCTCTGTTAATCTGGTAATATGACAGATCGGTCTTCTCAAAATGATGTATAATAATAACCATCATAATTTTCGTAAATATAAATTGAATTTCACGGCCAAGGTCATGTTCTTATGTGACCTTTGACCATTAGGCTTATTCTGCTTAAGTATGACCTCGAGCGTGCCTCCCTCCCCCCACAGGTTTCTGGCAGAGGTGAAAAGGTCACGAGAAAACCCGAGTGGCATTCGAGTATACAATAGTCATCGATCTTCCGTACGAAGAGTTTTCAACATGCCCATGATTCCCTGGAAGCACAGAATGCCCCAGAGAGTTCCAGATTCGAAAGAAACCATGGGAAAGGAGTGACCAAAGAATGGATCGTGGATAATGAGTTGCTGAAGGTGTCTCTCTCTATCAGTTCTAAAACACAGAGTCCTGAAGTGTCTTTCGTTTATTTCAATTATTGATCCGTAGCTCACCTCTCTCTCTCTCTCTCTCTTCCTTCCGTCTCATCATCTGCTTCTCGCGATTCTCATTGAGGTCTGCCGGCGGCCATTAATGTGGAGATGAAGAGGAAATCTGATTAACCGAACCGATTCTCAAAGGGGGATGAACGCCACTGAGATTGGCTTTGGCGCTTACCCAGTGTCTCCGCCAAATTTCTACGACTCCAGTCTCGATTTGCTGGAAAGCTCTTATACTGAGTGACTGCTGTTTCTTTAGTTAAAAGGGATTTGGGTCTCTCTCTCTCTCTCTCTCTCTCTCTCTCTCTCTCTCTCTCTCTCTTTTTCTCTGGTTGGTAATCAGGAGAGAGACAGATGGAGACATGGAAGAGCTGACAGAGTAGCCTTATGAATCACAGCTGGACATTAACTAGGGAAAGGAGGAGGAAGGAATCATGGAAGCTACAGTTTGTATGATGGTCTGCCATTGAGAGAGAGAGAGAGAGAGAGAGCCACACCACACATTCATGAGAGAGATGTGGGATCGATCTTACGGTGCGTAAACACCATCGTCCCAAGGTCCAATCAATATAATGGCTGTTTCCACCCTGTAGAGGTGTTGCCATGAATCTCTCTCTCTCTCTCTTTCTCTCTCGCTCTCATCTCTCCTCTCGTCTCTCTCTCTCTCTCTCTCTCTCTCTCTCTCCTCTCTCTCTCTCGGGAAATAAGGTCATCATATCTCTCGAGGAAAAACGACTTTCTCTGACAGAGATTTGTGGATGTTACCATCTGATTGTGTGGAAGTTATTTCGTTTTTGATTCCTTAGTCCTGCTAATTCTAAATATACAAAGCCACTTCAACCAACGAATTTCATGAGGATTCTCTCTCTCTCTCTCTCTCTCTCTCTCTCGGTCTCTCTCTCTCTCTCTCTCTGTGTGTGTGTGTGTGTGTGTGTGTGTGTGTGCGCTTCTATAGCAAGTGACGACTTGCAACTATTTCCATGTTGATGTTAACCATCTTCAGTTATAGGTCCTTCTGGACTGCTGTTACTCATTCCAACTTGCCCCCCCCCCCTCCGACCCCCCCCCCCACCCCCAAAACCCTTGATTTTACGAGTGATGGTGAGTAACTAGTCATGGCTAAGCAAGCAATGATACCTAGCTGGTACAGGGTTAGTATCGTGGCATGCCACCCAGATGTCGCTGATTCGCGTCTCCCCCCCAGGACGATGGAAAATCACTGGCTTTGTATCATGATCAGTTACTGCTGCAGTGGTGGGGGGTCTTTAGCGGTGGGAGGTTGAAACCAACATTCTTTGGAGGCTTCCATTTCAAGTCAATGGCCCCTTTGATGTGTGAATAGGTTTCATCTTCTGAAGTAATAAGAGCAGGGAGGCCAGGAACATGATAATGTAATAGATTCCCAGTCTCCTGATGTAGCATTTGGTCTCAAATACTTCACGGGACATGAATGGTACAGCTTTTAGTCATAGACGAATATTAAACATATAAACAATTCAGTAGGACGCAGCACAAAATAGCTAAGACACTGAGAGATTTCCAAAACAGACTCCACCACTGTGAATAAAGTGTCGGTGTTCAAAAACCATATCCAAACTTTATTCATTTGATATTATTATTATAATTATTATTATTATTATTATTATTATTTTATTATTATTATTATTATTATTATTATATTATTATTATTATTATTATTATTTCAGTAGATGAAACCTATCCATGTGGAAGAAGCACACGAAAGGGGCCATTGATTCGAAATCAAGCTATCAAAGACTGTTGGTTTCAACCTTCCACTGCTAAAGACCAGTAACTGATCATGATACAGGGCAGGTGATTTTTCACCGCCCACATAGATTAGGCTACTGTCCACATTGCCAAAAACTGCTCGAAGTTTCAATTAACACGCTAAACAAGAGTTTACCAACTTCCAACTCCCGAACATCGCCAACCTAACCAGCACAGGGTATACAGATATCACGCGAAGCAGTAGTTTACTCAACTATAATGAGAATTAGAAAACACTCATTTACAGTGATTCTCTCTCTCTCTCTCTCTCTCTCTCTCTCTCTCTCTCTCTCTCTCTCTCTACATTAGTCCTTGACAGAACTTAAATATTCCTTTCAAGATGATGTCATATGACTTCATCATGCATTACTTACGGCAAATCAAGCAGAAGTATGTAGAAATTTTTATCAACAAACTAGCCTCAGAAAGCGTTGCCAGATGCACGATTCATAGCCAAATTTACCCTTAGATAAAATAAAAACTAGTGAGGATAGAGGGCTTCAATTTGGTATGTATGATGACTGGAGGGTGGATGATGAACATACCAATTTACGCTCTCTAGCTTCAATAGGTTTTGAGATCTGTGGCCTGTCCTATAACGTTGCCGGACGCTTGATCATGGCTAACTTTAACCTTGAATAAAATAAAAGCTACTGAGGATAGAGGGCTGCACTTTGGTATGTGTGATGATTGGAGGGTGCATGATGAACATACGAATTTGCAGCCCTCTAACCTCAGCAGTTTTTAAGATCTGAGCGCGGACAGAAAAAGTGCGGAGGGACAGACAAATAGCCATGTCTATAATAGTTCTCTTTAACAGAAAAACTAATAAAGTAGGTACATTTTGTATTCTCGTACCTTCCCTTTTCCGTAACCAAGATTTCGAAGGAACGGATTAGATCGAAGCTCCCTCCCTCCTTCCCGAGTTACGTGGCCAGGTCTTATGTTATTAGCGTAATTTCCAGCATTCTTCACCACACGCAATGTAGTTTGCCCCTAATGACCGTAACTCCAGAATATGAGGGAAGTTGGTTGAAATTCCCCAGGACCAGATAGGAGCGGAGTTAATCTGGATGATTACGGAGGAATGAAATGGAATTTTAACTTTGTTTTGTTCGAGGCTCCCTGTCTGTATTATTATTATTATTATTATTATTATTATTATTATTATTATTATTATTATTATTATTGTTATTATTGTTAGTATGATCATGACAAAGTTTATTTTTCCTTTTCTCTATTATTATTATTATTATTATTATTATTATTATTATTATTATTATTATTATTATTATTATTATTATTATTATTATTATAAGAAGTTTAGCATCTCCCAAATTTTCTCTTAGCCTGAATTATAAGTCGTTAAAATGTAAAAAATGCGCCGAAGTTTCTACAGCCCAATCGAGTTTTCTGTACAGCATATAACGCTGTATGAGACTCTCAGTTGCGGCCCATGAAACTTTCAGCCACGAACTGGTGGTGGCCTGTGATGTAGTCAGACGCACGATCATGGCTAACTTTACAGCATATAACGCTGTATGAGACTCTCAGTTGCGGCCCATGAAACTTTCAGCCACGAACTGGTGGTGGCCTGTGATGTAGTCAGACGCACGATCATGGCTAACTTTACCATTAAATGAAATAAAAACTACTGAGGCTAGAGCGCTGCAATTTGGTATGTTTGATGACTGGAGCATCTGAAGACTATTGTGCCAAGAACACCATTAACAGACCTCAGGAGTCAGATGTAAGCTTCATAGAGGATGTCGTGTAATTGGAACTTCTTCTTCAGAAGTCTAGCGAAGATGCGATGCATTACTAACCTTGATACTATATCTCTTTGCATCTTAATACATTTCTATCTATTCATTAGTTTTTCCTTCTTTTTCGATAAGTGGCATCTCTTTTTTTCTGTATTTTCCTTTACTTCCTCTTACTTCTTCTTCCTGATGGACGCCTTAATTAATTTCTTTGGAAGCTTCAATTTCAAGAATAATAATAATAATAATAATAATAATAATAATCCAATAATAATAATAATAATAATAATAATAATAATAACTATTAATGTTCCATATGAAAAAGTTTCATCTTCTGAATAATAATAATAATAATAATAATAATAATAATAATAATAATAATAATAATAATAATAATAATAATAATTGGTGATTTAACCATAACTAACCCAGCCTTATAATACCACGGACCCTCGAACTAAGATGACCCGCAAGTGTGGTAAGGTTTCGAAAATAGGGTCGAGGGCCTTATGTGGCCCTCCGGACGCGGACCAACAAACAAACAGGGTTTTGAAACACTCACCGTAAAACTTATAGCGTCTAATTTCGTTCTTCCCCAAAAGCAAAATTCAGCGCTTAACATCCACCGCCGCTGATTAAGATTTCAATTTAAAAG
>NC_087222.1:31613943-31650297 GCF_015104395.2 Macrobrachium nipponense
CTTTTAAATTGAAATCTTAATTACAGCCGCGGTGGAATGTTCAAGCGCTGAATTTTGCTTTTGGGGAAGAACGAAATTAGACGCTATAAAGTTTTACGGTGTGTGTTTCAAAACCCTGTTTGTTTGTTGGTCCGAGAGCGGAGGGCCACATAAGGACCCCCGACCCTATTTTCGAAACCTTACCACACTTACGGGTCATCTTAGTTCGAGGGTCCGTGATATTATAAGTTGGCTTGAGTTGGATGGTTAAATCACCAATTATTATATTATTATTATTTTTTTTTTTTTGCTCTATCACAGTCCTCTAATTCGACTGGGGGGTATTTATAGATGTGGAGTTCCGGGTTGCATCCTGCCTCCCCTTAGGAGTCCATCACTCTTCTTACTATGTGTGCCGTTTCTAGGATCACACTCTCGCATGAGTCCCTGGAGCTACTTCAGCCTCTAGTTTTTCTAGATTCCTTTTCAGGGATCTTGGGATCGTGCCTAGTGCTCCTATGATTATGGGTACGATTTCCACGGCATATCCCATATCCCTTCTTATTTTCTTTATTTTCAGATCTTGATACTTATCCATTTTTTTTTCCCTCTCTTCTCTTCAACTCTGGGGCCCATGGTATTGCGACATCAATGAGTGATACTTCTTCTTGACTTTGTCAATCATCGTCACGTCTGGTCTGTTTGCACTTATCACCCTATCCGTCCTGATCCATAGTCCCAGAGGAATCTTTGCGTGATCGTTTTCTATCACTCCCTCAGGTTGGTGCTCGTACAACTTATCACTGCCAAAGGTAGCTGAGTTTTCTTGCACAGGCTCCAGTGGAGGCTTTCGCCAACTGAATCATGCCTCTTTGTACGGTTCTGTGCAAGTGCCGGGATCACTTGCTATGTGTTATGGTTTCATTTTTCGTATTGCACTTCTACATATGGAGAGATGTTATTTTCCGTCTATCGTTCTTTGAACATATCTGGTTCTTAGGGCCTGATCTTGTGCCGCTGTTATCATTCCTTCAGTTTCCTTATTTAGCTCTCCCCTCTGTAGCCATTGCCATGTGTCATCGCTGGCTTTGTTAGTTCTTTAGTCTGCTCATGTATTGTCCGTGCATTGTGTTTGTTTGTGCCAGTCCTCCTGTCTGTGGTGCATTCTCCTGTCTCTGTTTATTCTGGGTCTTCGTCTTACTTTTATTAGTCCTTCCTCCCATGCACTCTTTAGCCACGTCTTCACTTGTTTTCAGATATTGCCCCAGTACTCTGTTCTCGATGTGACACAGTCCTCTATACTTAGTAGTCCTCTCCCTCCTTCTTTCCGTGTTATGTATAGTCTATCGTATTGCTCTTGGGTGTAGTGCTTTGTATTGTCATATGTTTCATGGTTTTTGTGATCTATGCTGCGGAGTTCTGCCTTCGTCCATTCCACTATTCTGCGCTGTATCTGATTACTGGCACTGAACCCATTGGGTTTTATGGCTTTATCATATTTCGGCGTTGAGTTTTGGACTTGAGTATCGCCTGAGTCTCTGCATATATTCTTTCATGATCGTGTCCTCATCTCTTGGTGTTTATATCCCCTCCTTCCATTATTCCCAGGTATTTGTATCCAGTCTCATCTATGTGTTTGATGTTGCTCCCATCTGGTAGCTTTATCCCTCAGTTCTCGTTACTTGCCTTTTTTGTAGTTGACTAAGGCGGCATTTTTCTATTCCAAACTCCCAAATCCTGATGTCCCCAGATACAATCCTTACAGTCTGGATTAGGGTATCTATTCCTTGATGCTCTTACCATACAGCTTGATGTCGTCCATGAACATCAGATGGTGATTCTTATTATTTTATTATATTATTATTATTATTTTTTTTTTTATTTTTTTTTTTTGCTCTATCACAGTCCTCCAATTCGACTGGGTGGTATTTATAGTGGGGTGGGGTTCCGGGTTGCATCCTGCCTCCTTAGGAATCATCACTCTTCTTACTATGTTGTGCCGTTTCTAAGGATCCACACTATTCTGCCATGAGTCCTGGAGCATTTCAGCCTCTAGTTTTTCTAGATTCCTTTTCAGGGATCTGGGGATCGTGCCTAGGGCTCCTATGATTATGGGTACGATTTCCACGGCATATCCCCATATTCTTTCTTATTTCTATTTTCAGATCTGATACTTATCTATTTTTTCCCTCTCTTTCTCTTTCAACTCTGGGTGTCCCATGGTATTGCGAAATCAATGAGTGATACTTTCTTCTTGACTTGTCAATCAAAAACGTCACGTCTGGTCTGTTGCACGTATCACCCTATCCGTTCTGATACCATAGTCCCAGAGGATCTTTGCCTGATCGTTTTCTATCACTCCTCAGGTTGGTGCTCGTACCACTTCATTTTACTGCAAGGGTAGCTGATGTTTCTTGCACAGGCTCCAGTGAGGGCTTTTTGCCACTGAATCATGCTCTTTTTTGTTTTACGGTCTGTGCAACGGCCGGGCATTCGCTTGCTATGTTGGTTTATGGTTTCATTTTTTCGTATTGCACTTCCTACATATGGGAGAGATGTTATTTCCGTCTATCGTACTTTGAACGTATCTGGTTCTTAGGGCCTGATCTTGTGCCGCTGTTATCATTCTTCAGTTTCCTTTCTTGTAGCTCTCCCCTCTGTAGCATTGCCAATTGTCATCGCTGGCTAGTTCTTAGTCTGTCTCATGTATTGTCCGTGCATTGGTTTTGTTGTGCCAGTCCTCTGTTTCTTTCTGTCTTTCTCCTGTCTCTGTATATTTCTTTTGGGTCTTCGTCTACTTTTATTAGTCCTTCTTCCCATGCACTCTTTAGCATCCGTCTTCACTGTTTTAGATATTGCCCCAGTGCTCTGTTCGATGTTTAAAACGCAGTCCTCTATACTTAGTTAGTCCTCTCCCTCCTTTCTTTAGTGTTATGTATAGTCTGTCCGTATTTGCTCTTGGGTGTAGTGCTTTGTGTATGTCATATGCCTCCGCGGGTCTGATCTATGCTTGGCGCGGGAGTTCTGCCTTAGTCCATTTCCACCTATTCCTGCGCTGTATCTGATTACTGGCACTGACCATGTGTTTATGGCTTTATCATATTTCCGGCGTTGGAGTTTGACTTGAGTATCGCCTTGAGGTCTCTGCATATATTCTTTCCTGATCGTTGTCCTTCATCTCTTGGTGTTTTTATATCCCCTCCTTCCATTATTCCCAGGTATTTGTATCCTGTCTCATCTATTGTGTTGATGTTGCTCCCATCTAGTAGCTTTATCCCTTCAGTTCTCGTACTTTTCTGCCTTTTGTATGTTGGACTAAGGCGCATTTTTCTATTCCAAACTCCATCCTGATGTCCCCAGATACAATCCTTACAGTCTGGATTAGGGTATCTATTTCCTTGATGCTCTTACCATACAGCTTGATGTCGTCCATTGAACATCAGATGGTTGATTCTGTTGCCCTCTTTTCTTCGAGTTTGTACCCGGATCCATCTTCTGTAGTACTTTTGTCAGGGAATCATGGCTACTACGAGAGTAGGTGGGGACAGGAGTCGCCCTGGGAAGATCCCTCTCCTGATATAACCTCTGCTAGTCTTATCCAGAGCTTGTAAGTATTGTATTCCAGTTGCGCATTGTATTTTTGAGGAAGCTGATGGTATTTTCCTCTGCCCCATATATTTTCAGGCATTCTATTAGCCTGTGTGTGGTATCATGTCGAAGGCTTTCTTATAGTCTATCCATTTCCATGCTTAGGTTGGTTTTCCTTCTCTACTGTTCTTCATTACCTTTTTGTCTATCAGGAGCTGGTCTTTTGTGCCCCTACACTTCCTCAGCAGCCTTTCTGTTGGTGGGGATGGTGTTTGGTCCTCTAGGTAGTTGTATAGCCTTTCACTGATGATACCTGTAGTCAACTTCCACATATGGTAGAGGTGATAAGGCCTGTAGTTACTGGCTATATTTCCCTTACTACCTTGTCTTTATGTTTACTAGGATGTTCTTCGGTGGTCATCCATTTGGGTGCTTGGTGATTTGAGATACAATGCTGGAGTTGTTCTGCTATTCGTGGGTGTAGGGGCCTTGAAGTTTTGAGCCAGTATCCATGGACTTCATCGGGGAACCTGGGGCTTTCCCAGTTTGGCATTTTCTTTAGTTGGTGTCTGACTGTGTCGTCGTGATGTCTGTGAATCTTTGTTTGGTTTTATTCTCCCTGTTCTTCTCCTGGACTTCCTGGAGCCATGTTGCATGTTTGTTGTGTGATACCGGATTGCTCCATATGTTTTCCCAGAGTCTCTTACTTGGTTCGGCTTTCAGGAATTCTGGGTGGTTGTCTTCCCCTCTTAGTGGCTGTATAGTCTTTTTTGGTGGTTCCGAATAGTTTGTTCTGTTGGTATCCCTTATTCCTGTTCATGTACCGTTGGATCTTATGTGCTTTGGCCCTTAAGCCCTCTGGTTTTACATCTTCTATGGTGCTGTTAGTCCCTCTCTTGTACTTTGTATTTATTTTCGTTGAGTTCCTCCCTTGTTTTCTTGCTTCTTAGCCTTTTTTCTGCCATCTCTTTCAGTTTACTCAAGTCAGATATCAATCACACCATGATTTGCTTTTCCAGGCGCCTTTTCCAAGGAGGTTGCTGTTGGGTTGGTTGTGCTGGTGGTGTGGTTTCGAATCCCCATCAGTTCTGCTTACTAATCTTGCTCCTGCATACTGTTCAAGGTATTTGTTTCTGTGATACTGGTGGTGTGTTTATGCCCATTAATTTCATGACCTCACTTGTTTTCTCCCTTAATTCTTGGGTGTGAGGCTTTCATGGAGGGATCTTTGTTCTCTCTGTATCTGCTCATTCCATTGTCTAATCTTTTCTACCCATTCCGTTCTCTCTGTTACTTCGTCGGGTTTCTTCGTGTGTCGTTGTTGATACTCATCCTCCCTGTCGTCTCTGTGGCATCGTTCTCAGTTCGTCTTCGTTTGTAATTCGTTGTCGTGTGACATTTCCCTTTCCAGTTCTTCTCTTTCGTGGGGTGAGCAGTCTTTTCTTTATGTTCCTTACTTGGTCTGCCAGCCTCTGCTCTGTTTGGGGGGTTGTTATTCCTCTCATTCCAGATGTTGACCAATCCTCTTCTATATCCTCTCTCCGTCGGGTTGTTCTGATGTAGCATCTCCATAGTTTCCTATTTCTTCTCTTGTCCATTTCTTCCTTTTTGCCCTCTGTAGCTCCAATCTCAGGCTGTTGATTATTGTCGTTGTGGTGATCAGTTGCTGGATGACGAACCTCCAAGTACCTGACCGTCTTTCCCCTTCAATGGGTTGAATACCTGGTTGCGACGAAGCTCCTCTGTGCCAGAGGTTCCATTTACGTCGTTGTCGTTTATTCCTTCATTTCTTTCCATCATTGCTGAGTTTTGCTATTTAACCCATAGCGGGACCCTACCCCATCAGTGATAGGTACTCATTTACAGCAGAGTTAGACTGAGGAAATTATGGTAAAGATCCTTTCCCAAGGAATCAACGCCGAGGAGAGCGGTCACCCATCCAACACTGACCAGCCCCAATGTTGCTTAACTTGACTTAAGATATGACGACCTACCCACTCCTCCACGGCGCCACATATTATTATTATTTATTATTATCATTATATTATTATTTATTATTATTATTATTATTATTATCATATATCATTATTATTATTGTTATTATTATTATTTATTATTATTCAGAAAATGGAACTTTTTCATATGAAACATTTATAGTTATTATTATTATTATTATTATTATTATTATTATTATTATTATTATTATTATTGTTATTATTATTATTATCATTCAAAAGGTAAAACCTGTCCGTAAGGAACAAGCCCACCAAAGGGGCCACTGACTTGAAATTGAAGCTTCCAAAGAATATTAAGGTGTCCATTAGGAAGAAGTCAGAGGAAGTAAAGGAAAATACAGAAAAAAAGAGATACCACTTATCGAAAAAGAAAGAAAAACTAATGAATAGATAGAAATGTATTAAGATGCAAGGAGGAACAGTATTAAGGTTAGTAATGCATTGGATCTTCGGTTAGACTTCTGAAGAAGAAGTTCCGATTACACGACATCCTCTGTAGGGAGGCTGTTCTATGAAGCTTAGATCTGACTCCTGAGGTCTGTTAATGTGTTCTGTACTATAGTCTTCAGGATGCTACTACTAGCCACATCCCTCAACAACTGCTATGGACTTTTTCTATCCGCCCTCAGATCTAGAAATCTACTGAGGCTAGAGGGCTGCAAATTGGAATGTTGATCACCCACCCTCCAGTCATCAAACATAGCAAATTGCAGCGCTCTAGCCTCAGTAGTTTTTAATTCATTTAATGGTAAAGTTAGCCATGATCGTGCGTCTGACTACATCACAGGCCACCACCAGTTCCTGGCTGAAAGTTTCATGGGCCACAACTGAGAGTCTCATACAGCGTTATATGCTGTACAGAAAACTCGATTGGGCTGAAGAAACTTAGGCGCATTTTTTACATTTTAACGGCTAGGAGAAAATTTGGGAGATGCTAAACTTCTTTATAATAATAATAATAATAATAATAATAATAATAATAATAATAATAATAATAATAATAATAATAAAAATAATAGAGAATATGAAAAATAAACTTTGTCATGATACTAACAATAATAATAATAATAATAATAATAGAAAATATGAAAAATAAATTTTTCATTGTACTGCTACTACTACTAATGATAATAAAAAATATGGACTAGATATAATAATAATAATAATAATAATAATAATAATAATAATAATAATAATAATAATAATAATAATAATAATAATACAGACATGGCCTAGAACAAACAAAGTTAAAATTCCATTTCATTCCTCCGTAATCATCCAGATTAACTCCGCTCCTATCTGGTCCTGGGGAATTTCAACCAACTTCCCTCATATTCTGGAGTTACGGTCATTAGGGGCAAACTACATTGCGTGTGGTGAAGAATGCTGGAAATTACGCTAATAACATAAGACCTGGCCACGTAACTCGGGAAGGAGGGAGGGAGGGAGCTTCGATCTAATCCGTTCCTTCGAAATCTTGGTTACGGAAAAGGGAAGGTACGAGAATACAAAATGTACCTTCTTTATTAGTTTTCTGTTAAAGAGAACTATTATAGACATGGCTATTAGTCTGTCCCTCCGCACTTTTTCTGTCCGCGCTCAGATCTTAAAAACTGCTGAGGTTAGAGGGCTGCAAATTCGTATGTTCATCATGCACCCTCCAGTCATCATACATACCAAAGTGCAGCCCTCTATCCTCAGTAGCTTTTATTTTATTCAAGGTTAAAGTTAGCCATGATCAAGCGTCCGGCAACGTTATAGGACAGGCCACAGATCTCAAAACCTATTGAAGCTAGAGAGCGTAAATTGGTATGTTCATCATCCACCCTCTAGTCATCATACAGACCAAATTGAAGCCCTCTAGCCTCACTAGTTTTTATTTTATCTAAGGGTAAATTTGGCTATGAATCGTGCATCTGGCAACGCTTTCCTGAGGCTAGTTTGTTGATAAAAATTTCTACATATTTCTGCCTTGATGTGCCGTCAGTGATGAATGATGAAGTCATATGACATTATCTAGAATGGAATATTAAAGATCTGTTCAAGGACAAATGGAGAGAGAGAGAGAGAGAGAGAGAGAGAGAGAGAGAGAGAATCACTGTAAATGAGTGTTTTCTAATTCTCATTATAGTTGAGTAAACTACTGCTTCGCGTGGTATCTGTATACCCTGCTGGTTAGGTTGGCGATGTTCGGGAGTTGGAAGATGGTAAACTCTTGTTTAGCGTGTTAATTGAAACTTCGAGCAGTTTTTGGCAATGTGGACAGTGGCCTAATCTATGTGGGCGATGAAAAATCACCTGCCCTGTATCATGATCAGTTACTGGTCTTTAGCAGTGGAAGGTTGAAACCAACAGTCTTTGGAAGCTTGATTTCGAATCAATGGCCTCTTTCGTGGGCTTGTTCCACATGGATAGGTTTCATCTACTGAAATAATAATAATAATAATAATAATAATAATAATAATAATAATAATAATAATAATATCAAAATGAATAAAGTTTGGATATGGTTTTGAACACCGACACTATTCACAGTGCTGAAGTCTGATTTGGAAATCTCCCAGTGTCTTAGCTATTTTGTGATGCGTCCTAATGAATTGTTTATATGTTTAATATTCGTCTATGACTAGAAGCTGTACCCTTCATGTCCCGTGAAGTATTTGAGACCAAATGCTACATCAGGAGACTGGGAATCTATTACATTATCATGTTCCTGGGACTCCCTGCTCTTATTACTTCAGAAGATGAAACCTATTCACACATCAAAGGGGCCATTGACTTGAAATGGAAGCCTCCAAAGAATGTTGGTTTCAACCTCCCACCGCTAAAGACCGGCCCCTCCCCAACTGCAGCAGTAACTGATCATGATACAGAGCCAGTGATTTTCAATCGTCCTGGGTGGGGTAGACGCGAATCAGCGACATCTGGGTGGCATGCCACGATACTAACCACTGTACCAGCTAGGTATCATTGCTTGCTTAGCCATGACTAGCTACTCAACATCACTCATAAAATCAAGGGTTGGGGGGGGGGGGGGGGCGGAAGGGAGGGGGGGGGGAGGGGGGGGGTGGGGAGGGGGGGGGGGGGAAGGGGGGGAGGGTGGGGGGGGGGCAAGTTGGAATGAGTAACAGCAGTCCAGAACCGACCTATAACTGAAGATGGTATACACACACACACACACACACACACACACAGAAGGAGAGAGAGAGAGAGAGAGAGAGCGAGAGAGAGAGAGAGAGAGAGAGAGAATCCTCATGAAATTCGTTGGTTGAAATGGCTTTGTATATTTATGACTTAGCAGGACTAAGGAATCAAAAACGAAATAACTTCCACACAATCAGACTGGTAACATCCACAAATCTCTGTCAGAGAAAGTCGTTTTTCCTCGAGAGATATGATGAATTAATTTCCCGAGAGAGAGAGAGAGAGAGAGAGAGAGAGAGAGAGAGAGAGAGAGAGAGAGAGAGAGATTCATGGCAACACCTCTACAGGGTTGAAACAGCCATTATATTGATTGGACCTTGGGACGATGGTGTTTACGCACCGTAAGATCGATCCCACATCTCTCTCATGAATGTGTGGTGTGGCCCTCTCTCTCTCTCTCTCTCAATGGCAGACCATCATACAAACTGTAGCTTCCATGATTCCTTCCTCCTCCTTTCCCTAGTTAATCAAAAGTGTCCAGCTGTGATTCATAAGGCTACTCTGTCAGCTCTTCCAAGTCTCCATCTGTCTCTCTCCTGATTACCAACCAGAGAGAGAGAGAGAGAGAGAGAGAGAGAGAGAGAGAGAGAGAGAGAGAGACCCAAATCCCTTTTAACTAAAGAAACAGCAGTCACTCAGTATAGGAGCTTTCCAGCAAATCGAGACTGGAGTCGTAGAAATTTGGCGGAGACACTGGGTAAGCGCCAAAGCCAATCTCAGTGGCGTTCATCCCCCTTTGAGAATCGGTTCGGTTAATCAGATTTCCTCTTCATCTCCACATTAATGGCCGCCGGCAGACCTCAATGAGAATCGCGAGAAGCAGATGATGAGACGGAAGGAAGAGAGAGAGAGAGAGAGAGAGAGAGAGAGAGAGAGAGAGAGAGGTACGGATCAATAATTGAAATAAACGAAAGACACTTCAGGACTCTGTGTTTTAGAACTGATAGAGAGAGACACCTTCAGCAACTCATTATCCACGATCCATTCTTTGGTCACTCCTTTCCCTCTGTTTCTTTCGAATCTGGAACTCTCTGGCACATTCTGTGCTTCCAGGGAATCATGGGCAGTTGAAACTCTTCGTGCGGAAGATCGATGACTATTGTATACTCGAATGCCACTCGGGTTTCTCGTGGCCCTTTTCACCTCTGCCAGAAAACCTGTGTGGGGCGAGGGCGGGGGCGGGGAGGGGGGGGGGCACGCTCGAGGTCATACTTAAGCAGAATAAGCCTAATGGTCAAAAGGTCACATAAGAACATGACCTTGGCCGTGAAATTCAATTTATATTTACGAAAATTATGATGGTTTATTATACATCATTTTGAGAAGACCGATCTGTCATATTACCAGATTAACAGAGCTTGCCTGGATGGACCTGTTGTACCCGAGAGGTGAAAATGGGAGCACGGAAATATTAGGAAGATCAGCCAGCCTGATGTGAAGAAACCTCCACTGCACCACTCACCTCTATATTGCATGCTCTTTGGCTCTATTGGATATATCAAGAAGTGAAGAGGATAACTGTGGCTATCTATCTCTTTATCTATATATATATATATATATATATATATATATATATAATATATATATATATATATATTATATATATATATATATATATATATATATATATATATATATATAAATGCTTAAAAAAATCACAGTAGATGCACATGACTTCATAAATAAGCGAATCCCACAAGAAAATGATAGTCAGAAATCCAAGCTCTTTCGTCTTTACTCAGACATTGTCAAGGAGCTAATGAAGTACAATTAGAGAGAAAGGTCTCAGGTACAAAACAAGATCAAGAATAGCTAATGGTTAATTGTCAAAAGGGTAAAAATTAAAAGAGATAATACAGGATTTAGACCATCCTATTAACTGGAGTCAAGCAAGAGCCTTAATCCCATGTAATGACACAGTTAAAAGGAATATCATTGAATCTTGTTTCATCAAGTCAAATAATAGAAATGTTCTAAATTTAAGTCTTGGTTTATTCAAACGTGATGCTTTCATTACGAAAAAAGTTGTAGATAAATATAAGCAACAAAATTAATAAATTAAGTTTTTACATGTTTTGGACTGTAAAGGTACTTTGTAATTTTGGTTAGGGTCAAATCTGTTTAGGTTTGTGACCGTGTGATATCCGATAATCTGTATTATCTCTTTTAATTTTTACCCTTTTGACAATTAACCATCTGGTATTCTTGATCTTGTTTGTACCTGAGACCTTTCTCTCCAATTGTACTTCATTAGCTTCCTTGACAATGTCTGAGTAAAGATGAAAGCGCTTGGATTTCTGACTATCATTTCCTGTGGGATTTCCTTATATATATATATATATATATATATATATATATATATATATATACATATATATATATATATATATATATATATATATACACATATACTATGCAATTGTAATATATATATACATATACATATGCAATTGTGATATATATATATATATATATATATATATATATAATATATATATATATATATACATATGCAATTGTAATAGCCACAATGCCCTCTTAACTTCTTGAATTCTTTGCTCTTTTTTGGATTATGTTTGTCACTTCAAAGCCTGAAGATCCAAGTTCAAAGATATTTGAAGAAGAAATTGTGATGTCCATTCCTGGGAAACAAAACCAGGGTTCGTTTCCTGGTAATGAACATCACAATTTCTTCTTCAAATTTCTTTGAACTTGGATCTTCAGGCTTTGTAGCGACAAGCGTATCCAAAAAAAGAGCAAAGAATTCAAGAAGTTAAGAGGGCATTGTGGCTATTACAATTGCATATGTCTGGTAGTGACCAGTAGATTCTAATATATGTGTGTGTATGTATAAATGTATGTATGTATGTGCCACATACACTTGACATGCATTGGGGAATTTCAAACAAACTTGGTATACATATAAATTATCATCGGAGAAAGAAAACTATCGGGTGATACATCACTGGCACCAAAGATGGGGGGTTATGTGGGGAGGAGACTGGGAAGAAAGGGATATATAAAGTACTTGAAAACGACAGGTATCAATATCTGATCTATAGTTTACGAGGCCTCTGAGATGAACAGTGACACTCCCAATGCCCTTCAGGTCGAAGTTCAGGCTGTAGTTTTTGAGGTCGCTGGGATGAACAGAGACACCCTGATGCCATTCAAGTCAAAGTTCAGCCCCATAGTAAAGGGGGGTAAAACTGCTGGGCAATGTAACTAAAGCAACTATCTTAACAGGAGAGAGAGAGAGTTTATCGATTGTCATTCAGTTTCCCCGAGGAGCATAGGGTTGGTCAGCTACTGTATATTATATATATATATATATATATATATATATATATATATATATATTAGACGATCTATTGCTAAAACATGCAATATTCTATGTTGTGGTAGAGCTGGAGGGAGGACTGATAGGAGTTTGCCAAGCACTTTCATGTATTTTTTCACACCTCCTCAGGGCCAAGTGATGCAAAAAATCATTTGTTATAGAGAAACCTCTGTGGCAGCAATACATTAACATAGAAACTATCGTACTACTATTAAAAAAGTAATTGTCTAAAACATTTTTAGATAATTAGTTTTTTCAATAGTAGTACGATTGTTTTTATGTTTATGTATTGCTGCCGCAGAGGTTTCTCTATAACAAATGATTTTTTGCATCACTTGGCCCTGAGGAGGTGTGAAAAAATACATGAAAGTGGCTTGGCAAACTCCTTTCAGTCCTCCCTCCAGCTCTATGACAATATATATATATATATATATATATATATATATATATATATACTCAAAGGACCTCATTGAACTGGACGGTATCAAGCAGAGATATTTATTCAAAAAGAGTGACAATCTTTCCTGGGCTAACAGTCCTCATTGCCAAGTTTTTGTTTGTTTGTTTGTATGGTGATTTTACATTGCATGGAACCAACGGTTATTCGGCAACAGGACCAACGGCTTTACGTGACTTCCGAGCCACGTCGAGAGTGAAGTTCTATCACCAGAAATACACATCTCTCACTCCTCAATGGAATGGCCGAGAATCGAACCCGCGACCACCGAGGTGGGGCGCCAGCACCATACCAACCACGCCACTGTCAAGTATCCGATGACTTTGATGAAGATATTTTTGAACTTCAGCCATAAACCATGATGGGGATGGTTTCAGAATGCAAATTTATTTGGCAATTATATATATATATAATATGTGTGGACGAACTGAAGGACATTCATATCCCCCTTAAAGCTGAGTGAACGAAGTGGTAGTGTCATTGTCAAAAGAAATCTATTGACATGGCTACTTGTCTGTCCACCCTCAGATCTTAGAAACTACCGAGGCTAGAGGGCTGCAAATTGGTATGTTGATCATCCACCCTCCAGTCATCAGACATACCGAATTGCAGCCCTCTAGCCTCAGCAGCTTCTATTTCATTTAAGGTTAAAGTTAGTCATGATCATATGTCTGGTATCTCTATAGGTGCCATCAACACAGGCCATCACCGGGTCGTGGCTGAGAGTTTCATGGGCCTTGAGTGAAAGTTTCATGTGCCGTGGCTGAGAGTTTCATACAGCATTATACGCCATACAGAAAACTCGACTGCGCCGAAGAAACTTCGGTACATTTTTTAAATTGTTTATTACTGTGCTTGGATTCGAGTCTGACTATGGAAGGAAAGTGTGTCTTCATGTAGTCTTCACCTGATATATATATATATATATCATATATATATATATATATATATATATATATATATATATATTATATATATATACATATATATATATATATATATATATTCTGTTAAAACAGGATACGTTTCAAGTATAAAAGGCCCATTAAAACACTCTGGTTTAAAGGTAAGGACTATATTTCGGTGGATTAAATTCCACCCTTCTTATCACTACTTGCTACGGGTGGAAGTTAGTCCACCGAAATATAAGTCCTTAACTTTAAACCAGAGTGTTTTAATGGGCCTTATATACTTGAAATATATATATATTTATTTATTTATATAAGTCCTTTCATAGATTGTGACCCAAGGGGTTTTAACCCGGAATTGGATCAGCACAAGCAGATTGGAGGATCACCATTAAAGAACAGAAACAAAAGAAATACTAGTCCTAGGTAACAGCCATCCGAAAACCTTTTTGAGGGGTCACTCTCTGTAGAGGAAGGATCCTCACGGGACTCCTCCTCGACTTTAAAAGCATAATCGTATAACAGACAACTCGATTCGTCTCAAGAAAATAGATTTAACGTTGCCCTCTGGTTCCTTTCCTTTCGTGACCTCAAAAGACGGATGGAAGAAGATCCACAGCAGCGTCGCGTCCATCGATCCGAGGTCCCCAACTTTTCAGTACGAGTTGACTCCAAGTCGTATGTATCGTGTCTTACAGCATTCGCGAGCTGACTCCTTTCGGCCCCAGAGCCTCGTGCTACAGCAAGCGCCACAACCGAGAGAGAGAGAGAGAGAGAGAGAGAGAGAGAGAGAGAGAGAGAGAGAGAGGAGTTAGTCTGTAGGCGTTTGCATGCGCTGCCAAGCTTCCAGGTGCGGTACAGAATAGTGGCTGCTTTCAATGTCCATGGTGACGGCACGGTGGTTTTTGGAAACATAAACTGGCCGCGGGAATCCATGGCTTTACGGTTTTAGTGCTCTCTCTCTCTCTCTCTCTCTTTCACTCTCTCTCTCTCCTTCTACGAGTAGTTCTCTATTCACGTACATATTTGTTTTGACCTCATGCGTCTGTGCTCATGTTTAGTTTTTTCTTTTTGCTATTCCTTTGAATGTCTCATGTTAGATGCGTCTATGTTGGAGTAAATATCTCTCTCTCTCTCTCTCTCTCTGTTGATTTTTTTGGATCGTATATTCTTCCAGGACTTAGTAAACTTCCCCCTTCTCTCTCTCTCTCTCTCTTTCTTCCATCGATCCGGAAGCTTAAACACCTTTGCATGTTTACTCTCCAACGCATTTTTGTTGTTTTCTTATCTTGTGCCCAGCGACCAAGAACTGCCAGGTAGGTTTTGTTTTTACGTTGCATGGAACCAGTGGTCATTCAGCAACGGGACCAACGGCTTTATACGTGACTTCCGAACCACGTCGAGAGTGAACTACTTCTATCACCAGAAATACACATCTCTGACCCCTCAATGGCATGCCAGAGAATCGAACCCGCGACCACCGAGGTGAGAAGCAAAACACCAAACCAACCACGCCTCAGACGGGACCGAGAATGACGGCCACGGGTCATTGGCCATAGACGCTGAGACGCCAGGTTCTGGTATCGAGTCAATCGATGGCCATGAATAAGTTGGGGTCGTTAGACTGAGTCACGCAAACCTTGTCTATGTAACTTAGTATCTCAGGGGAAATATATATATATATATATATATATATAGATATATATAATATATATATATATATAATATATATTATATATATATATAGTGACGATTTTTTTCTTGCCAAGGATGGGTCCCAGAAAGAGTTACCCCTCAGAATTTCGAAAAAAGTGGTTTTGGGGCATTTAAAAAAAAAAAAAGGCCTACATGCAGAGGCATTCCTGGTGGTCACCAGTCCAAATGCAAGCCAGGACCATCTTGACAAAACTTCGCGGATTCTGCAAGTAGAGAAATTTGTATATATATGTATAAATGCCGCCTTTTCTGTAACTTCTCTCACTCATTACCTACCTGAAGAGAGAGAGAGACAGCAGTCTCTGAAATATAGAAGTACTTACTTTCTATATTTTGGGCGTTTTTTTCATGGGCTCCTTTCAATAGATGGAATTCTGTTGTAACGGAACATTTTTACCAGTTATATATCTATATATAAAATATATATATAATTATATATCTATATATATAAATATATATATATATATATATATATCTATAATATATATATATATATACCTGTGTATGTGATGACATTCGACTAAATGCAGCCGAGAGAGACGGACGCACCCGGACACTTGCAATCTCCATCAGAGGGAGACTTCGCCAACTACCACACACAGGTAAATCTCGTCGAAATTTATCACACGCGATTCAGGGAGTCGCTATTTTAGCAAAAGGCGCAGCATCTCACAAAGGTTTATGTTCGCCGTAATTTCAGCGCAGCGGGAAAACGGAAATAAAAGAAAGACAAAAAAAAATTAACCAAAAAATGGAGGGATGGCAGCTCTGTTGAAGCGTGACAAGCGATGCGAAATATGGACACGCTGGCGATAAATCTAAGGGGGTCTGCGCGCCCTTTTTTTTCGTTTCCTCACACTAGCTCGGTTTATTGTTTTTTCTGTGCTTTGGGGAGGGGTTTGTGTGTTTGTAGGGGGTGGGGTGGTTGACTGGTACAGGGAATGGGAGAAAAATAAACTTATACGGGTTTCTAAGACAGCTGAGTTGGTGCTTTTGACGTAATAAAAGTCCATAGTATATACATATATGTATATATATATAGATTATATATATATATATATATATATATATATATATATATATAAATATATATATATATATATAGCTTAAATTAAAAAAATCACAGTAGATGCACGTGACTTCATTAAATGATAGGCAGGAATCCAAGCGCTTTCGTCTTTACTGAAAAAGAAGGAAACCCCATTGTGTTTAGTAAAGACGAAAGCGCATTGGATTTCTGCTCATCATTTTCCTGTGTATTCGCTATATATATATATATTTATATATATATATATATATATATATAATATATATATATATATATATATATATATATATATAATCAATTCTGCCGCTGTCTAAGGCTAAGTTACAGGAGGGTTGGCGTTCCCTGGCATCGATTTGCCGATTTATCGGAAAATCTCGAGAGAGGAATTGGAGATATTATTCGAGGGCGATTTCGACTGACCTTTCAGAGCGGCTGGACAAAGGTGGGACTTATCTCTCTCTCTCTCTCTCTCTCTCTCTCAGCTATCCTTCTTCTTCTCTCTCTCTCTCTCTCTCCTTCAAAGGCATTGAAATCCTACTGTGGAAAAGGCTCCCAGCAGAGGAAGACGTGCAAACGGAACTTCTTTAGAAGTTCAAGCGGAAATGCAATGCATTACAAACCTAATACTATATTTTAATATATTTTTTGTCTATTTCACTATTTATTAATTATTTTTCCATTTTTAATAAGTGGTACCTCTTCTTTCTGTATTTACCTTTACTTCCTCTTAATTCTTCTTGATGGACACCTTAATATTCTTTGGAGGCTTCAATTTCAAGTCAGTGGCCCCTTTGGTGGTGGGATTGTTATTATTATAATAATAATATTTTTTATTGTTATTATAATAATAATAATAATAATAATAATAATAATAATAATAATAATAATAATAATAATAATAATAATAATAATAATAATAATACCACACACATGGCTAATAGAATGCCTGAAAATATATGGGGCAGAGGAAAACACCATCAGCTTCCTCAAAAATACAATGCCCAACTGGAATACAATACCTACAAGCTCTGGAATAAGACTAGCAAAGGTTAATATCAGGAGAGGGATCTTCCAGGGCGACTCACTGTCCCCACTACTCTTCGTAGTAGCCATGATTCCCATGACAAAAGTACTACAAAAGATGGATGCCGGCTACCAACTCAAGAAAAGAGGCAACAGAATCAACCATCTGATTTTCATGGACGACATCAAGCTGTATGTAGGATTAGCAAATCAAGGAAATAGATACCCTAATCCAGACTGTAAGGATTGTATCTGGGGACATCAGGATGGAGTTTGGAATAGAAAAATGCACCTTAATCAACATACAAAAAGGGCAAAGTAACGAGGACTGAAGGGATAAAGCTACCAGATGGGAGCAACATCAAACACATAAATGAGACAGGATACAAATACCTGGGAATAATGGAAGGAGGAGATATAAAACACCAAGAGATGAAGGACACGATCAGGAAAGAATATATGCAGAGACTCAAGGCGATACTCAAGTCAAAACTCAATGGAGGAAATATGATAAAAGCCGTAAACACATGGGCAATGCCAGTAATCAGATACAGCGCAGGAATAGTGGAATGGACGAAGGCAGAACTCCGCAACATAGACCAGAAAGCTAAGAGACATATGACAATACACAAAGCACTACACCCAAGAGCAAATACGGACAGACTATACATAACACGAAAGGGAAGGAGGAAGAGGACTACTAAGCATAGAGGACTGCGTCAACATCGAGAACAGAGCACTAGGCAATATCTGAAAACCAGTGAAGACGAGTGGCTCAAGAGTGCATGGGAAGAAGGACTGATAAAAGTAGACGAAGACCCAGAAATATACAGACAGGAGAATGACAAGCAGAATAGTGGAATGGCACAACAAACCAATGCACGGACAATACATGAGACAGACTAAAGAACTGGCCAGCGATGACACATGGCAATGGTTACAGAGGGGAGAGCTCAAGAAGGAAACTGAAGGAATGATAACAGTGACACAAGATCAGGCCCTAAGAACCAGATATGTTCAAAGAACGATAGATGGAAATAACATCCCTCCCATATGTAGGAAGTGCAATACGAAAAATGAAACCATAAACCACATAGCAAGCGAATGTCCGGCACTTGCATAGAACCAGTACAAAAAGAGGCATGATTCAATGGCAAAAGCCCTCCACTGGAGCCGGTGCAAGAAACACCAGCTACCTTGCAGTAATAAGTGGTACGAGCACCAACCTGAGGGAGTGATAGAAAACGATCAGGCAAAGATCCTCTGGGACTATGGTATCAGAGCAGATAGGGTGATACGTGCAAATAGACCAGACGTGACGTTGATTGACAAAATCAAGAAGAAAGTATCACTCATTGATGTCGCAATACCATGGGACGCCAGAGTTGAAGAGAAAGAGAGGGAAAAAATGGATAAGTATCAAGACCTGAAAATAGAAATAAGAAGGATATGGGATATGCCAGTGGAAATTGTACCCATAATCATAGGAGCACTAGGCATGATCCCAAGATCCCTGAAAAGGAATCTGTAAAAACTAGAGGCTGAAGTAGCTCCAGGACTCATGCAGAAGAGTGTGATCCTAGAAACGGCGCACATAGTAAAGAAAAGTGATGGACTCCTAAGGAGGCAGGATGCAACCCGGAACCCCACACTATAAATACCACCCAGTCACATTGGAGGACTGTGATAAGCCAAAAAAATAAAAAATAATAATAATTTGGTATCACTTTCTTGTGATCTTTAAGTGGATAAATAAAGTCCACTGTAGTATATAATTATGAAGTATATTGCTAAATACAGGCAGCTTTCGCCAACTTGATCAGTCGGCCTCTTCAGCCTAAATAATGGAAAATGGAGAAACTGCTCGTTAGTCTCTCAGGCAATTCCAGAATTGCTCGAGGGTCTATTATCAACTATGGGAACGTCGTGGCACGGCAGAGCTGTTTCTGGAACAACCGAAGAACCATCTAATTCGCCAGTTTTGGAAAACCCAACAAGCAGTAAGACCAACAACCAATATGGCGACGGTCCCAGAGATTTGTTCCTAGACCATCGAGCAATTCTGGAGTTACCTGAAAGAATGAGGAGGTGTTTTCCCATTTATCAGGCTGGTGAATGTTGGCTTTATTTAGCAATATACCACATATATACTACTGTGAACTGTATTTATTCAATAATAATAATAATAATAATAATAATAATAATAATAATAATAATAATAATAATAATAATAATAATAATAATAATAATAATATTAGTAATCTTTGGAAGCTTGATTTAAAGTCAGTGGCCCCTGTAGTGGGACTGTTCCATTTGAATAGGCTTCATTTACTGAATAATAAAATAATAATAATAATAATAATAATAATAATAATACAGCAACAGAAATTATGATAATCCTCCAACGCAAGGGGGTGTCGACCCCCCTCCCCCTTTCCTAAGAAGCCTAAGACCAGTGCTCAGCCCAGTCAGATGGACAAGGATTGATTGACTGATGGATCTGAAAGTTCTCCTCCGTCCACTTCGCCAAGAACATTATTATGGCACTTCCCGATTTCTCTTTACCTTTCCTTTCTCTTCAGTCATTCCGTCTTCCTCTTTTGTCTGTTCTCTTTCTGTTTCTCAAATATATATACATATATATATTATATATAAATATATGTGTGTGTATAAATATGTGTGCGTGTGTGTGTAACTGAATCATATGCCAGCATTCTGTTGTGTCATTTTCCTTCGTGGATTTTCCCTTTATATCCCTATATATATATATATATATATATATATATATATATATATATATATATATGTATATATATACATATATGTATATATCATATGTATATATATTGATGAATTAAAGCTCAAAATGATAAACGAAAAAATATTCTCAGTGTTCCATTAGATACATTGTCATTGAAATTCAATTTTAATAATAATTCTATTAATATTATTACCAAAAATATAAAGTAAAAATCATATGAGAGCAAAACTTCCAATTCGTTCGTCATATTAATGGCAATAGTTACAAAAATGTAAACAATTCTGTTATTATTAATATTATTATTATTATTCAGTAGATGAAAACCTATCCATATGGAACAAGCCCACCAACCAAAAGGGGCCATTGATTTAATTGAAGCTTCCAAAGATTATATTATTATTATTATTGTTATTATTATTATTATTATTATTATTATTGTTATTATTATTATTATTATTATTATTATTATTAGTATATTCAAGGATAATTTAATGTGGGGTGCCAGAAATACTCTGTTTGATATTATTATTATTATTATTATTCAAGACAAGGTTAATGTTTGGTGACCAGAATAGTCTTTTTATTATTATTATTATTATTATTATTATTATTATTCTTAAAGATAAATTTAATGTGGGGTGACCAGAATACTCTGATATTTTATTATTAAAGACCAATTTAATGTGGGGGGACCACAGTACTATCTGTTTATTATTATTATTATCATTAAGAAAAATCTAAAGTGGAGTGCTCAGAATACACTCTGTTTGATATCATCCACTATAGACGGCCCATCGCTACCCTTGCATTCACAGCAAAGCAACAGAATAATATAGAAGAATGGAGCCTTTACACGTGAATAAAAGAGTACGTTGGCACCGTGCCAACGTCTCCTATGAGGTCCTCCAATAAAATTGGGGAAAGGAAATAGAGAAAGGCCACGATTTTCCTCTCACTGGATTGAAGTTTTTTTTTTCTTAATATATAATTCAAGTGAGTATATAGGGATGACTCTATGACATTACTGAAAACACACACTTCTCTTCAGTCTGCTAAGTAAAGGACAAGAAGTCGAAAGGCCTTGCAGAACTACCACCGTTTCTCACGTCTTCGTGGATTGTGTCTGCATTTAGGTACTCATCACTTTCCATATTTTCGTGATCCAATTATACACATATCTTATATATTAATATATATATATATATATATATATATATATATAATAATATATATATATATATATATAAGCTGGTATAAGTTTTTTTTTACGGTGGTTTGGACCCATGGGGAAACTGGG
This sequence comes from Macrobrachium nipponense, assembly GCF_015104395.2. NCBI lineage: Eukaryota > Metazoa > Arthropoda > Malacostraca > Decapoda > Palaemonidae > Macrobrachium > Macrobrachium nipponense. Next base: position 31,635,280 of record NC_087222.1, read on the forward strand.
AGACGAAACGGGGAGTGAAAGGATCTTGATAGGACGCGATTAGTGTGTGTATGTGTGTACTACCGATGCAGCCTCTGTGCGACGAATGCCAAGATGCTTTCGTGCCGATGGGGAGCTTCTCTCTGGCGACCCCCCCACACCCCCCCGCAAACACAATTGCATTCGGGGCAAAAGAGTCCTATTTCCCATCTTTTATGAAGTTCTCGTCCCCTGCACCAAAACAACTCGGAGGGACGGCAGTAAAGACACTGTCTTTATTTCCGCCTTCTGTTTATTGGAGCGCCGACCCCCCCCCTCCCCCCCCCCCCCCCCCCCCCCCCCCCCCCCCCCCCCCCCCCCCAACACACACACACCTCACTGAGATGATCGGACTCCCTAACTTTCTATTCTTCAGCAACGACTTTCTCTCTCTACCTCTCTTCTCTCTCTCTTTTTTTTCTATTTCTTTCGAAAAGAAAGTTATCGTATCCTCTCTCCTAATGAGGCAATGTTATCATAACATTGCTTTCTTAGGAGAAAAACAATGTTATTCTAACAGGGAATTATTACAACATTGCTTCACTAGGAGAAGAGCAATGCTATTGTAACAGGCAATTATCATAACATTGCTTTATTACGAGAAAAGGTATGTTATCATAACAGCGAATTATAACAATATTGCTTCATTAGGAGAAAAGCAATGTTATCATAACAGGGAATTATAACAATATTGCTTTATAAGGAAAAAAACAATGTTATCATAGCAGCGAATTATAAATGGTTACGTCAGCCATATTTCTATAAGCAAACGACAAATGCTGTACCAATGAATACCAATATACTTAGCTATACAGATAAAAAAAAAGAAGCAAGGCGTGAAACGACCTCCAGCTTACTCGCAGATCGTGCTAAATTCTATGGTCAAGTAGAGCGCTGTTTCGTCAACGGAAATTGAAATAAATACGCTGTTTTATGAGAAATATCTGTTCTGTACTGCTTAACATAAACATTATTTAATTTAATACATTTTCGTTCTAATAAATAAATCATAAAAAATAAATAATGTTTATGTTAAACAGTACAGAACAATTATTCAAAATAAAATATAGCATTTTTATTTCCGTTGGTGAAACAACGCCCCATTTGGTCGTAGATTTTAGCACGCGACCCACAGTAAGCTGGAGGTTGCATCACGCCTTGTTTACATTAGCCTGGTCGCTAATAGTAAGTAGTTTGTTTGTTTGTATGGTGTTTTTACGTTGCATGGAACCAGTGGTTATTCAGCAACGGGACCAATGGCTTTACGTGACTTCCGAACAACGTCGAAGTAGGGCAATTCTTTTATTTAAAAAACTCTACGGCTCAATAATACCCATATTTCAACCCTTACATGTCGCCTGTAGATTAGTAAACAAATCTAATTATGCTCTAAATGTGTTTAGATCCACACAAAAGATGGTTGAGACACTGCACCAGTTATATATATTATATATATATATATATATATATATATATATATGAGTGGCTCTACACTGGTCAGTGGACATCCGCAGATGTTCTTCGATATATAATCTATATATCTTTATTGGATCATTCGTCAATAGATTATTATAATATAAAATCTTAGCATAATTTTGCTTTCCAAACGCTCAAACGTCGGTTTACCTGCGAGGTGCTATAGTAGATTCACATCAACCGTGCATCTGATGTCTAGGCCAGTCCCTTACGACGCTCCTGATTGCCTGTTGATAAGCCAATCACAGGGCTGGAAACTCACAGTCTTTCGAGAGAGTTCTCATAGGCAGGATGTATGATCCACCTCTCCTGAGGGATTCGTCTTTCAAAAGAATCCTTCAGGAGAGATGGAACATACACCCTGCCTATGTGAAATCTCTCGAGAGACTGTGAGAGTTTCCAGCCCTGTGGAATAGGCTTTCAACAGCCAATCAGGAGCGTCGTAAGGGACTGACCTAGATATCAGATGCACGGTTGATGTGAATCTACTATAGCCCCACGACAAATTATGTTAATAAACTATGTTATATTAGTCCAGTAAGTGTTGCATTCTTGGGCTAACCTCGAATCTGCACACTCATGATAACTGTAATTAAAAATTCATAGCTCTGCTCAAGAATACATTCGTACTAACGTAAAAGGAACGAGATTGCTCTTAGCATCCATGCCAATCCTATGGTAAGAGCAGCTGTAAAAGTATTATATGAGAATGCACTATTTCCTATGGGAAGAGTAACTATAAGTATTCCAAGTTCTTCAGTTAAGTATTTTTGTTTGTTTGTTTGGTGTTTGTACGTGGCATGGTGCCAGTGGTTATTCAACAACGGGACCAACGGCTTTACGTGACTTCCGAACCACGTCGAGAGTGAACTTCTATCACCAGAAATACACATCTCTCACTCCTCAATGGAATGGCCGAGAACCGAACTCGCGGCCACCGTTAACTGCAAGGCAGTTGTTCGTGTAATCAATCTGGGTTGAAAAGTACTTGGGGTATAAGTGGGTCGTATAAAAGAACCAGTTTTCTTGGTTACTGTGAACCAATATCCATTCTTTAAGAGGGACTAACAATTCTACCACCAGTTACGGTTCTCAAGTGATTGGAATGGAATCCATTCATGGATTAGTGATTATTTTATATTTATGTTTCCATTAAGTTTTAATCTATTGAGTGATTTTTATTTTATGTTACTGTGTTCATTTTTATGTATTTTCTTGAATTCTTGAATAAACTGCAAAGCGTTATTACTGAAAGTCCTTCGGTGTCATTCTTTCAGTTAACCTGGTGACTGATAATATAGTGTCTGTGACACTCTGCCTCTCTCTCAGTGTGACATAGTGTAGACTGGAGGACATCCCTTAGAGTTCTCTCCAAAGAGAGAGTTAAATCAAAGTAAAAAAATAAAAAACTTTATTTCCATTTTACAATGGTTTTTCTACATAGTTAAAAATGTATACATGATGAGTTAAAAATATACACAATAAATGAGAATACAAAATGGTTCAATTACTGACAAGACTTCTTAGAACCAGAACTTAAAATCTTCAGAGCCTAAAATCTAAAAAATCTGAATACAGAGGTATTACCTTTACAATGGGTAAACGCACATCTACAACACTGGATGATCTAAGTATGAAAACAAATCCAAGTAAAAGCAAAAACGATGTGAAAGCTTAAAAGGCATTACAACTTAATATAATGACCTGACACCAAACTAACCTTATCATTAGTATATAACTGAGATCATCATAAATTAAGAGAGAGAGAGAGAGAGAGAGAGAGAACTAAAACAGATGCGTTGTGGTAAGTTAATTATTGTGGAGCAAATCAGTTCTTGTTTCAGAAACTGATATAATTCATATAGACACAAGGGTCAGGCGGAGGTGAAGTCTTGTGCAACTGAGATTGAACGATGGATTTTATTATCATTATTCAGAAGATGAAACCCACCACCAAAGGGGCCACTGACTTGACATTGAAGCTGCCAAAGAAAATTAAGGTGTTCATCAGGAAGAAGTAAGAGGAAGTAAAGGGAAATACGGAAAGAACAGACCCCACTTACTGCGACATAATCCTTTTTGTATCGTCCAGATTCTCAGACTCAACGTGATGTTCCAAGTAGTGTTATACTTTTTTTTCTAATGTCATACATGTCGAAAAGTTTGTGAATTCACAGCACGCCCTATTTTCCTTATGGTTATATAAATATAATCCCTTTTATGCACTGGTATAATTCGTAATCTGTGTGATTTGAACTGATTTTCTTTTTTTTACGCTGCTAAGTTCAAAGTGCGGTGTGATAAAGTTAGCTGTGGCCATCAATGAGAGCACTTTACATGCTCCTCGGACTGGTCAACATAACTACGTCTGCTGCATTATGACAGGAGTCATAATAAGCTCAACAGTCATAACAACATTTTCAGCGTAGGAATATGAATTAAAACAAGTTTTCTTTGAATGTTGAAGCTTTCGACTGTGTTTAAGCTGCCTGTATGTTGCAAAATGATTTATAGGCCTAAAAGAATAATCTAAGCCTTATGAGATCTAATGTTACTAATGTTTCTATTTGTAGAGATTACCTGTTCTTTGAGGAATAAAAGACGATGATTTTGATTATGTGGAGAAGATGACTATGAATCGAAATATCATAAGTATAAATATCAAGGAGTACTGGAACACTTATTTTTCAACTGGTTTAAAACATTATTTTCTTAAAAGTCCTCCTCGCTTTTGGTGTATAATTTATTCTTTCATAAGGTAATTTGAAGAACAATTGATAACCTCATTTGCTTTCTGGCCAGAAATTGTTAATAGAGAGATGTGACTGTTAATTGTAAACTAAAGAAATCTAACACCTAGGCCTAGGAACAATGTCTTGGCTTTGAAAAATGAATAACTGTATAGGCGAATATTTGCTAGTACGCCATAATTTTTTTTAAATATTTAAGAATTATAAGAATTAATTATGTATGAAGATCTAAATATTCCTCTATCACATATAAAGTAAGTGCTTTCAAGATAATTTCACTGTCGCTACTCAGTATATACCTATTTATGTTACACCGTGGTTGTTGTTGCACCGACACTAATGACAGATACGTCACACATGCTCCCCTCCAGGGTTGCCGCGAAGTCCGCACATCATCGAGAAACTAGCTCCGCACCGGGAGTTGTAGTGTTAATTGCCAAACAATGGGTCATTTTACTACACTAACTAGACTAAACTAGTCACGCCCTGCTTACATTTTATTTATTAACGTGCCAGTATATGAGTTGGGTTTTACTAAGTAAACCTTTTTAGAGTTATAGTTTCCCCTTTCCGAAATTCAGTTGCTTCATATCTTCTGAAACATTACGTAACTTTAATGATGGTCAAATTTAGAATCCACGGTCCAGATATAACAGGTCAGCCAGACAGTTCCCCAACAAATTTTAAGCCTCTTCTGCGCACCCTACGTCATCTGAGGGAGCGTGGTGGTGAGAACCATTAAGACCGTAGGTTTAACATACCGTCAAGAGACCTTTATTTATTTATTTATTTATTTATTATTTTTAGAAGAGAATGTTTTTTTGAAAATATGATCTTTCAAGTGTCAAAAGAATGTAAATAAAACAACATTTACCTTTTGAAAATATTTGATCAAGGTACCGAAATTCAGTTGCATCATATCTTCTGAAACATTACGTAACTTTCATGATCGTCAAATTTTAGAATCGAACGAGACACGCGGACAGTGTTCAGACTTGAAGCTGATTTATTACATTCGTATATATATATATATATATATATATATATATATATATATATATATATATTATATAATGTGTGTGTGTGTATAATTACTGTTTTATAGTTCTGAATGTTATATATGATTTGATGCGTAAATTAGGCCACGAAGTGAACACAGGCAAGTCAATTTATTCATAAAGTTTTCAGCTAAAGTGGGAAGTTTAAAAAAAACTGCACTGAAATGTATTTCTTTACTAAAAACAAAAACGGTTGCTTTTCATTCATTACTTTGCGTTCCCCTTCCCCCAGAGTCATTTCTTTGCGTTCCCCACGAGAGTAAGTTTGACAAACTATATAAATCCTTCGATATTCATAAGTAGTTTATTCCTTCTTTTCTTTTTTAAGCCACATTTATCACTTTAGGTAACATGCTGTATGTTAAATCAAAACGTTTGCTGAAGTAATAATAATAATAAACAACCTAATATATAACATAGGTCTAGGCTTAAAATCAATGCCATAAGCATTGTAAACAGACAAAAACGATATGAAACATGTAGGTCTATATGCCCCCTTTATGATACGAATATTTTGAAATAAGATATTTCCCAAGAGAATGGACAGCATATTATGCATGATTTTATGGTATATATGTGGCAATCCCAAGCCAAACGAATGCCCTATTTGGGGCTATGAGTTTCAAAAAATTGGAAAAGAGCACATCATAATTGGACCTTTTTTTTTATCAATAAGCTACATTAATATAAAGAACATCCACGATTATAATACACCACTTCATAGCATACTGATATCAAAACTTATTCGGTTTATAATTGCAGTTGAATCACTTCAACCTAATGTAACATGCCTAATATCATATTTGCAGTTGTTTTCTAAATAAATAAATAAATAAATAAAACTCATTGAAACATGACAGTTTACAATAATGTAAGTCAGTCTTCACCCTAAGATTAATTCCCAAATTAACCAAATTTTACTAACATTATAATATATATATATATATATATATATATATATATATATTATATATATATATATATATATATATATATATATATATATATATATATATATATTACAAAGGCAAATTGAAGATAGCTGGACCTAAAGAATGAATGCATTGTAAGACATCACGTTTGGGTTACGTTATCTGCTGTTGTCAAAATCGGTTCTTGACAATCGCATGATCGTACCTATATGATATTGGCGCATGAACACTCGAGACTTGTGAAAATGGTTAATTTTTCAAAAAATATAGTATTCTCAGAAAATATGATATAATTTCAATCATTTTTTTAATGGAAAAAAGTTTAAAAGCATAAATATATATATATGCGGACCTACAGCGCCGCATACATAAGGAGTGCAGTCCGCAGCTCTGCATTCAATGACTCCCCCTCGAATCTTCTCCGCACTTTTGGTCGTTTCTCCGCGCTTTGGCAACACTGCTCCCCTCACACGTTGATATCGGTGGGCGCATTCTACTTTTGTATATACATATTTACATTTTTTTCAGCATTGACGTGTAAAAGCAATCAAATAGGACCATTTCAAATTTTATGTTGGCTTTGGAAGCATTATTAATGTTATGACAATTTTTTATTTATTTATCTATTTATATTTTATTTGACCTGATGCTTGATGACGACTTCATTTTGGCCAAATGCTTCAGCGTTGTGAGAACGAAAGTTTTGAAAATGTTTCGAAAGTTTTTTTTATGAAATTTGCTACTACACGTCACATTTTCTTACAGTTTTGAAATATATGACAGATTTCACTCTTATGAAACATATTATGTCCATATTGTATGCAATAATCGTGTTTCCGCATTGAAATAATAGATAAATATGGAGCATACTAGGTTGCCAGTTAGTGAATTTTGAACGAAATCCTATGGAGTCATGTCGCGTGAGATTTGAGCATCACTGTGCATTAAGAGATAAAAATGTATTAAAATGGAAGGAGAATAGTAATAGGGTAGTAATGCATTGCATAAACAGACCATGAATAATAAGAAACACAAATGACGGACATATCAACGATGCCTTAGGAAACCGAGCAAGGCATGATCCGACCTCCAGCGCACTTTGGGCACACGCTAAAATCTACGGTCATATAGCGTGTTGTTTCACCAACGAAAATTAAAATAAATATGCTATATATTTTATTAGAAATAATTTTTCTATACATTTTCATTTTCACATTATTAATTTTTGTTTATTTTTATATTTTCATTCTAATAAATAAATCACAAATATCATATCCTAAAATTCCTGCATCTTTAACTCAAGGCGAAACATCTTTCTCAGACCTTTTTAGGCTCTTTCATAGACCTTTCCTACCCGGTCCACCCCCCCCCCCCCCCCGCCCCCCCCCCCCCCAACAACAACAGCAAGAACACTTACAACAACAGCAACAAACTTGGAGGCTTACCCCCCGAGTTAGCAAAAAAGTAGCAAACTGTTTAACAAAGACAGAAAGGTATATGTCTGCTCAAAAGTGAAGCGTCCTTGTATTGTGAACAACCTGGACTGACCAACTGTGAGATCTAACTGGAAATCACCATCAGCTAACGAGTACTGGTAGGATTATGTCTTTACATTTCCCTATTGCAATATAAGGCTGTTTTGTTTTTTCAAAGGGGTGATTTAAAAAAAAAATTAAGGGATTATCTACCGAGACAAATGACCTATAGTAGATTCACATCAACCGTGCATTTGATGTCTAGGCCAGTCCCTTATGAAGCTCCTGATTGGCTGTTGATAAGCGAATCCCAGGGCTGGAAACTCTCACAGTCCCTCGAGAGAGTTCACATAGGCAGGATGTAGTATGTTTCACCTCTCCTGAGAGATACTTTTAAAAAGATGTATCCCTCAGGAGAGGTGGAACACAGACCCTACCCATGTGAACTCTCGAGAGAGACTGAAAGTTTCTTGTGATTGGCTTATCAACAGCCAATCAGGAGCTTCATAAGGGACTGGCCTAGACATCAGACGCACGGTTGATGTGAATCTACTATAGTGCCATATGGCCAAGCTATGAAATTCCTTTGTATATATAAGCAAACATTTTAGGCTAAGGTCGTTTGTAGTTTGTGGTTAGTCATTTTTAGTTTTCTGTATAAGAAAACTACTGAGATGGCTATATTTGTCTGTCCACCCGCACTTTTTCTTTCCGCCCTCAGATCTTGAAAACCAATGAGGCTAGAGGGCTTCAAATTGGTATGGAAATCATCCACCCTCCAGTCATCAAACGTACCAAATTGCAGCTATCTAGCCTCAGAAGTTTTTATTTCATTTAAGGTTAAAGTCAGCCATGATAATGCATCCGGCACTGCTAAGCTTTATTTGTGTGGTTTTTCCTGAAGTTTCTTCATCACAAATTTCTTTTGTTCGCAGAGTTTCTTCAACAAACTTAGCAAGAAGAAATCCAGCTCTAAGAAAACGCCGAAAGTTGACGAAAGGTGAGTTTTGGTCGCAGTTTTTAAAAAATATACATTACAACTTAGAAAAAAAATTAGAAAATAAAAAATAAAAATTTTCATGCTTTAAGAGGTACTCCAGTGCTGAATATATCGAGCTTTCCAAAATCAGTTACGACTTTTTTTTTTTTTTAGATAACTATCAGAATTCATCAAAGGAATGCCCAGTGCTCTGACTTAATGATATGTTGATAGCAATCAGCAGGATAACTCACATATTCATATCTTCATTTTGAGGGCGTATTATCTTGAGTACTTTCTTTATTGCTCTATATATTATCCTTCGGTTAATATATCCGAAAATTTATTAATTCCGAGGTAGAGCGATTGGATATTAAAGGACAGTTTTTTTTTTTTTGTAGCTTAATGCATGTATATATGAATCACGGTGATGTGATAAAAATCCAATATATATATATATATATATATATATATATATATATATATATATATATATATATATATATATATATATATAAATATGAACTTGAACTGAAACTTTCACCTCATCCTGACCAAGAGGGTGCACAAACCTGAGCACTTTTGTTGGTTTCAAAACCAGATGAATTTAGTGAGACTTTACTGCTAAAGAAGGAACAATATTAAACTCATGCCCAATAATTCTCCTATTTAGGCCCAAGTTACACTCATTTAACAAAAAAGCCTCAAGACTAATCACCAAAATGTTCAAGTAGAAAAAACAGCAGGACTGTAAGTATCCAGTGCCAATATCACTGAAGCCAAGGTTCCCATTCAAATCCATCAGCCAGTCAGAAGCCAGATGCTAGTTGCAATATCAGCAATAGATTTCTACTGTCAGCTTTGCAACTACAGACTATATTGGACACTACTTTGGCTTGTTCTCTACGCGTCGCCTGCTCCCATGTGCTACTACTAAACATGCAGAAAGCTCCTTGTGAAGACTTGTATTATATACCCTTTTCTATATTGTGTAGTCGACTAATTATACTAATAAATGATATCTCTGCGCAGCCGTCTACTTTACATTTACCATGCGGTGTTTAGTACTAACAACTCAAGAGTAGGAGACGCGTAGATAACAAGCCATAGTAGCACCGTACAATGTTTCGTTCTACGCTTCCCGTCCATTACAGGGACGCCGGGAATGAAAATGAAACGCCACAACTGTCCAGGTCGCAGGAATCCCTCCAGTACGCCTCCGCTGGCTACGTTGAAGTGACACCCCCGTCGAACTCCCCTAGGCCCCGAGTCAGGGCCCATTCGGGTGAATCGCCTTACTCGTCGCCTTACCACGAACGGTAGGTTTCTAGGGCGAGTTACAGAGGGATTAATGAAACAGCAAGATATCGTATCTTACGCTTATTGATTGTTCGGTTGTTGCGCTGCTGATGGGGTTGCGTGAAGGCGTGAGGAGCCGAGATGATGAAGAGAGAATTGAAACGTTTAGAGGAGAGGTTTCGGATCTTTCCTAGATAGTGACCCCAAAGGGTTTTAACATGGTATGTATCCACCTCTGTCATGTTTAGTACAAGCCCATAGGGTTTTTTTTTTTTAAACCCAGTATGTATCACCTCTGCGTCGTGTTTAGTACAACCCTAAAGGCTTTTTTTGTTTAAAACCCGATATGTATCCACTTCTGCGTCGTGTTTAGTACAAACCCATAGGTTCTTTTTTCTAAAAACTCGGTATGTATCCACCTCTGCGTCGTGTTTAGTACAAGCCAATAGGTTTTTTTTTTTAAACTGGTATGCATCCACTTTTACGTCGTGTTTAGTACAAGCCCATAGGTTCTTTTTTAACACCCGGTATGTATCCACCTCTGCGTCGTGTTTAGTACAAGCCCATTGGTTCTTTTTTAAACTCGGTATGTATCCACCTCTGTGTGCTGTTTAGTACAACCCCATAGGGTTTTTTTAAAACCCGGTATGTATCCACATCTGCGTCATGTTTAGTACAAGCCCATAGTTTTTTTTAAAACCCGGTATGTATCCACATCTGCGTCATGTTTAGTACAAGCCCATAGAGTTTTTTTTTAAACCCGGTATGTATCAACCTCTGCGTCATGTTTAGTACAAGCCCATAGAGTTTTTTTTTAAACCCGGTATGTATCCACGTCTGCGTCATGTTTAGTACAAGCCCATAGGGTTTTTTTTAAAAACCCGGTATGTATCACCTCTGCGTCGTGTTTAGTACAAACCTAAAGGCTTTTTTTTGTTTAAAACCCGATATGTATCCACTTCTGCATCGTGTTTAGTACAAACCCATAGGTTCTTTTTTCTAAAAACTCGGTATGTATCCACCTCTGCATCGTGTTTAGTACAAGCCAATAGGTTTTTTTTTTTAAACTGGTATGCATCCACTTCTACGTCGTGTTTAGTACAAGCCCATAGGTTCTTTTTTAACACCCGGTATGTATCCACCTCTGCGTCGTGTTTAGTACAAGCCCATTGGTTCTTTTTAAAACTCGGTATGTATCCACCTCTGTGTGCTGTTTAGTACAACCCCATAAGGTTTTTTTTAAAACCCGGTATGTATCCACATCTGCGTCATGCTTAGTACAAGCCCATAGAGTTTTTTTAAAACCCGATATGTATCCACATCTGCGTCATGTTTAGTACAAGCCCATAGAGTTTTTTTTTTAAACCCGGTATGTATCAACCTCTGCGTCATGTTTAGTACAAGCCAATAGAGTTTTTTTTAAAACCCGGTATGTATCCACATCTGCGTCATGTTTAGTACAAGCCCATAGGGTTTTTTTTTTAAACCCGGTATGTATCACCTCTGCGTCGTGTTTAGTACAAGCCTAAAGGCTTTTTTTATTTAAAACCCAATATGTATCCACTTCTGCATCGTGTTTAGTACAAACCCATAGGTTCTTTTTTCTAAAAACTCGGTATGTATCCACCTCTGCGTCGTGTTTAGTACAAGCCAATAGGTTTTTTTTTTTAACTGGTATGCATCCACTTCTAAGTCGTGTTTAGTACAAGCCCATAGGTTCTTTTTTAACACCCGGTATGTATCCACCTCTGCGTCGTGTTTAGTACAAGCCATAGGTAACTGGTATGCATCCACTTCTAAGTCGTGTTTAGTACAAGCCCATAGGTTCTTTTTTAACACCCGGTATGTATCCACCTCTGCGTCGTGTTTAGTACAAGCCCATTGGTTCTTTTTTAAACTCGGTATGTATCCACCTCTGTGTGCTGTTCAGTACAACCCCATAGGGCTTTTTTTAAAACCCGGTATGTATCCACATCTGCGTCATGTTTAGTACAAGCCCATAGAGTTTTTTTTTAAACCCGGTATGTATCCACATCTGCGTCATGTTTAGTACAAGCCCATAGAGTTTTTTTTTTTAAACCCGGTATGTATCAACCTCTGCAGTACAAGTCCATAGGTTCTTTTTCAAAACCCGGTATGTATCCACCTCTGCGTGTTGTTTAGTACAAGCCCGTTGTAGATTACAATAAAAACATAAACAAAAGACTGCAAATCTCATAAAGATAATGACCCCAAGAGATATTAGTCCTGGGTAACGACCCCTGAAAATCCTTGGGTATCACTGTCTAGGAAAGATCAGAGGTTTCATCCCTTACACAGGGTTAATGACTGCAATCCGTTTTCTTTGTTAATCGTATATTTCTTCATTTGAAGGTCCAGAATCCATGGTATCAATGACGACGGACGTAGGAGAGAGAACACTCTGAAGATCTGGATAATGGAGGTCAAAGGAGTCCCAAGCAAAAAAAGGTAAAAAAAAGGAGATATGCAAATAAATAAATATTTTATACTGTTCATTTTTAAGCCCAGCTCAGTTTTATCTGTCATCCAAATGCCGTAATTAGTTTACGGCTTGACGCGGTGGTGACAACAGACCAATATAGGCATATTTCGTTCGTCTTTAGCTGACACAAGTAGGGAATTCTGTTGCAGGTACTTAGTAGACATATGTGGGTCGTAGTTAGGATGATAGTGGACGCGAGGGCTGAATACTGGAAGGCTGACACCTTCTGAAGTCATCCCTCTTATGAGAAAGGCATGCATATGCATACACACACACAAATTCTTATCCCCTTATAGGACAAGCTTTAGGTGCTCAAGGCGGCACCTTCCCTGACTCTGGTATCAAGTGAAACCAGGCAATTCAATGATCAATTCAAATATGTCTGCCTTAAGCCCCACAACACAATATTTACTAGAATACTATAACTCATAATTATTAGTCTGTCTGTCTGTTTGTCTCTGTCTCAGTAATTTTTCCAGTTTTCAAACTCCAAGTCACAATCACTGTAGAACATTCTATGCTTACTAATTCCTTTCTGTCAAGAAACTTGACATTTGTGGAGCTACTTAGTAATCGTGAATCTACCAAGGACTTTTCATGACACTGCTAGGTTTTCGCTTTTAGTTTTTTGTAGAAGAGAACTGTTAGAGAGGTGGCTATTTGTTTGTCTGTCCGCACTTTCTCTGCCCGCCCTCAGATCTTAAAAACTGCTGAGGCTAGAGGGCTGCAAATTGGTATGCTGATCATCCACCATGCAATCATCAAACATACCAAATTGCAGCCTCCTATTCTCCATAGTCTTTCTTGATTTAAGGTTAAAGTTAGCCATGATCGTACATCTGCAACAACACAGGCCACCACCGGGCCGTGGCTGAGTTTCATATAGCACTATACACTACGAAATGGCTTACTCCTTGGATAACAGGAAAAAATGTGTTCAATGAAAAAAAGGAAAAGTGTTAAAGCTAACAGGAATAAAAAAAAATAAGAAGAAATGAAGATGGATGAAAACGTACAATGGCCAAAGTTATTTACTCACAACAAACAGAAAGTTCTCCACACAATGTTTCAGTAATTAACCACAGAGACGTTATGATAAGGAGTCCGGGTCATTTATACTATTCAGTTAACTAACAAGGTGTGATCCGACCTTCAGCTTACTCGGGGCACATGCTAAAATCTATGGTCAAATGGCGTGTTGTTTCACCAACGAAAATTAAAAGGAAAACGCCATATTTTATTAGAAATAATTGTTCTGTACTGTTCAACATGCACATTATTTATTTTTTTACATTTTCATTCTATTAAATAAATCATAAATATCCTATCCTAAAGTTCCTGTATCTTTAACTCAACGTGGAACACCATTTTCAGACCTTTTTAGGCTTTTTCATAGGGCTTTCTTAACCCGCCCCCCACCCCCCATGCAACAATGACAACAACAACAACAACAATAAAAAAAAGTAGTTTGTAGATTAACTTCCTGAGTACTCTCTGCTTGAGAAGTGCTTTCAAGTTGAAGGAACACAATGAAAACTTCTTATAAAAAAAAGAACTTATTATAAAACAGGAAACCTCACGATCATGTTATTGCATCCAGAAAAACGGACCTTTCACTGAGATCTTTGCACGGGTAATGAGTCAACTTCAGTGGAACCATGAAGAGCAAAATCTGTCTCAACGCAGCAATAGATTTACTACTTGAAATTTTAATACTATAGTAGGTTCACATCATCCATGCATTTGATGTCTAGGCCAGTCCCTTACGACGCACCTGATTGGCTGTTGATAAGCCAATCACGGGGCTGGAAACTCTCAGACTTTCTCGAGAGTTCACATAATATCCTTCAGGAGAGGTGGAACACAGATCCTACCCATGTGAACTCTCGAGGGAGACAGACAGTTTCCAGCCCTGTGATTGGCTTATCAATAGCCAATCAGGAGCGTCGTAAGGGACTGGCCTAGACATCAAATGCACAGTTGATGTGAATCTACAATAGTCGTACTCGTCTAGCGTGTCCGGAATTTCAACAAAAGTTGAAGCTCCGTCTTGCAATGAGTCGCCTCAAACACATCCATTAATCTGAGCATGACACAAAAATATACCTCTTCTAACCCACACAAAGACGAAACTTAATTTTGGGACGTAAAAATGTCTTGCAATTACAGCCTTGTGCTGGATCTAAGAGAAATGCTAATCTTTGATACAACTGTGCGAAAGCAAATGAGAATTATTGTATTCAGTCATAAGATAGTGAGTTGCATCAACGCTAAGAGTAATTACTTTAAAGTTTCTCCAGAACAGAATTTACTTCCCTCAGGTTGAAATGTATGTTCCACTAACCTTTCATTTTACTCCTCCTTTGATGAACAAATTACTTTCTCTCCCTTTACGCTTTTTTTCTTTGCCTTGCCCTCTAACTATGTTAGTTCAGGTACTTAACTTTTTGCTTACTCTGGAAGTAAGCATACAAACTACTTTTTGTTGTTCTTTTTGGGGGGTAAGAAGTCCCATGGAAAAGCCTAAA